>NC_079406.1:4336360-4581360 GCF_029220125.1 Pseudoliparis swirei | reverse complement strand
GGTGGATATTACACCTACCAAAATATCTTAATACCGGCACGATAACTAATTGATTTTTTTCCTCTCCTTTTTAATCCTCCTGTTACCTTTTGGGTCAATTTGACCCAACAATTAAACCTCCAGAAAATTATTTAAAGATGAATTTCTTAATTTACATCAGTCACATCTTCACATGTCACACGGCTGCTTATAAAAACGTTAAATACTCCCTATATTGCCTCCAAGGGACTTTAAGTTTCCTCCGGTAAGGGGTGAAGCAGTGTATGAGCCCGGGGCTTTTATTGTGAAAGGTGAGAACAGAAAGAGTGCAGCCGCAATGCGATGCTTGCCGTCTTAATTCAGACCGCGGAGCCGCCGTGTTATTATTTTATTATCTTCCTAAGTATAGGTGCACCTCACAACTCAGCTGCGGAACTATATTTTGCTTTGTGCGTCTGGTTTGTTGACACGTCGTGCAACACTTCTGTGAAAGGGCAAGGATCGTGTGTTGGCAAAAACAAAAGAAGCCTTCGGAGCTTCAGCTCACGAAAAGAATATCGAGTGAAAACATATCAAAGAAAGAGAAGACGCGTTAGATGAGAGGAGGAGGCCAGGACGGGGAGGCGATTCAGTCAGAAACCGCCACGAGCTAAAGTGAGCATTAAGCAAGTCCAGAGGTCTGCAAGAGGTCAAGAAAGACAAAGCACGGCGAAGGAACGGGATCATGAGAATGAAAAAGGTCAAACTCTCAACACACAGGAGAACGCCGGAGGCCGGGCTTCATGTTCACATAGAGTTGGGGAATTCGTACTTGAAAAACAGAAGTTTTTGTCCTCAGGGTGCCGAGTTGGGGCCACTTCCATAGCGAGCTCTGCACACACGACGTGGCCGACTTCCTTCCCGATGAACACGGCAACCGTGAATGGCGAATGGCCTCGGCCCGCAGTCAGGAGGTCAGCCAGGTGGTGCTAACATGAGCACCTGTGTCAGATATTGTCAAGCCATACACTACCGTTCAAAAGTTTGGGGTCACTTAGAAATGTCTTTATTTTTCAAAGAAAAGCACTGTTTTTTCAATAAAGATAGCATTAATCAAAAATACACTCTATACATTGTTAATGTGGTAAATGACTATTCTAGGTGGAAACGTCTGGTTTCTAATGAAATATCTCCAGAGGTGAATAGAGGCCCATTTCCATCAACTATCACTCCAGTGTTCTAATGGTACATTGTGTTTGCTAATCGCCTTAGAAGACGAATATCTGATTAGAAAACCCGTGCAATTATGTTAGCACAGCTGAAAACAGTTATGCTGGTGATATAAGCGATACAACTGGCCTTCCTTTGAGCTTGAAGTTTGAAGAACAAAATTAATACTTCAAATATTAATCATTATTTCTAACCTTGTCAATGTCTTGACTATATGTTCTATGAAATGTTCAATTCATTTGATAAATAAAAGTGAGTTTTCATGGAAGACACAAAATTGTCTGGATGACCCCAAACTTTTGAACGGTAGTGTAGATTCACACTTAAAAAAAAAAAAAAATTCCTTCCTACCATCACTCAGGAATCTTTTCTAAACGCCGCCTATCAGAGGAAGTTGGAGGCGATGATTCACATCAACAGCTCGTCTGATCTTTCATCCTCTCCACGTCCGTCTTTAAGGATATGGGCCTTTTGATGATATCCAGTGTTTGAGGCTTTTACTACGGCCTGTGCGTGTGTGTGTGTGTGTGTGTGTGTGTGTGTTTGAACGCGAGTGAAAGAGAGAGCGAGGCTGCGTTGTGTTTAAGGTCTGCGCAGACAGGTGGAGGTTTTGCAGACACACAGAGAGGACAAGTTACAGCACAGAGTGAGTGTCAGGAGGAGAAGAAAGGGGGGGGGGGGAATTAGTTTTTTAAAGTAGGGGAAACACAAAAGGCCTTCCCGGCTCGTCCCTCCACACCAGCCCCTCCGTCTTTTCCACCGACTCGTGACACACTGATGAAAACACACTTTAAAAGCAGAAGATGAAAAACGCTCTTTGCTCAACGCCTTCGCTTTACCACGGGACCCTGAGCAAACACCGCTGTGCGGGCAGAGGGGCGGACTACTGTTGGGCGTACGAATGGGTCCTCACCAAGACGTGCGTCACACACACACACACACACACACACACACACTTTAAGGCGTTACACTTAAAAACGGTCTCGGTGGGAAGACCATAAGGGCCTGCAAGTTTCCAAAAAACAAATCCCAACGCCCCGCCCTCCAACTCCACATGAGAAAAACAAGACGTAAGTGAAGACATAATACTGAAACACATGCGGACCCTTTGAAGAAAAAAGGACTTGACACACAAACAATACATTTCATCGCTGCCAGTAAAATAAAAGAAGAAAGCCAGCGAACCCCTTCTAAGGACAGGGAGCTCCGTCGCGACGATGTTTATAACAGACATCCAAAAAGCAGCTGAAGCCCACCAGATGTTGAGGCGGGACGGGGCCCGACGGAGCCCCCCCCAGGCGGAATGAGGTCAGGTACAAGATCGGGTTTCTGGAAGCTCAAAGCTACAGAATAAAAAAAAAAGGGCAACAAAGATTCTGATATACCTGTCGGGCCCTTTTACGAAACTGGACACCGGCGGAGGCGGTGGGAAGAGAGCCGCTCATCGCAGACTGTCAAAGGGCCTCGAAAGTCTAAACCCTAAACGGCACAATGGGCGAATGCCCCCCCCCCCCCGCCCCGTCGCAGACGATGCACGCCGAACAAGCCGATAAATCCAAAAGTCGCTCGCCGTTCCAGACGACGTACGATATCGGCGTGACGAGTCCCGCGCGACGCCCATTCTCTTCCCCCTCACAAACAACGCTAACCGAATTTGCTGCTTTTCGGAGCTCTCGGTTAACAAACTATTTTAATCCTTTCATGTGTGGGTTCTTTTTTTTCTCTCTCTCTTCCCTTCACTCGCTCGTCGGCCCTCGGCCAGCGGGACGGCTGCCATTGCTTTCTTCGTGTTTTTCCGAAAAAATGTGACTGGATTCTAAAAAAGCATATCATTCACAGAGCCATAGATCTGCCTGCTGCTTGTTTTTCTTCAACCGGAGAGAATTACTTGTGAAAAGTTTTGACGGGGGAAGAAAAAGGAGGAGGAAAAGGGATTGGGGGGGGGGAGGGGGGGGGGTTGATCTCAAACAATACAATTTATATGAAAATAAATGAGAGCAGCGAGCAGCACACATGGGGATTAGGCAAATATTAGGAAAACCCATTAAGCTCGCTGCAATTTGGAGAAATGAGCTAAGTGTGAGTGACTTCCTCGCCGCTTGTTGATGTCGGCCTTGGGAGTGATTAGGAGGGATTACGTCTCGCCTGGCCAGCGCCCGGCTCCGGGGCCGAGGCCCGAAACGCCCGGGCGAGTCCCGGGCTTCGCTCCCACCGCCGCTCCGCCTCGCCACACGGCCGTCGAGGCAGGCGTGCGTCCCGCCGCGTGGCTTCTCGGGGAAATCAATAAACCTCGAGTTGAGTGACACGCCGACATCGCCGCCAACGTGTCAGATGAGGGAGGGTGGGGGTGCTGGGGGGGGGGGGGTCACACTCCACCCCTGCAGTTTGGGATCAGAGCCCGTGGCCCTTTCGCCACCCTCCTCACAGCTGGCTGAGTTGACACCAGCACCGAGGTGATCGACACGGGAAAAAAAAGGAGACAGGAGGGCGGCGGCGAGTATCAAGAGGAGCTGAATAAATAAAAAGTGCACCACATCAACTGCACTGAAGGACCCCGGCAGCCAGAGGAGCTGAGACGGGGGAACCGTATCGGTGATCAAAAAAACTCACGGATATACTCACGCCACCTCAAACACTCTGTAAAGTCAAATGCTTTTCAACGTTTAGAGCCGATAACCAAGATACACGGGCGAGCTGCGGCGTCTGGAAGCCAGGGAACGCCACAGATGTAAAAAGCAGACGCTCGTCAGGAGGAGAGGGGGGACGGGTTGAAAAGGGAGCTAAATACCAGCAAACCACCACCGAAAGAGAGGAAATCGCCCAGGGATGACGAGAAAAAGAAAGAAAGATCGGGCATGAAACTAAACCTCCCGGGGGGGGGGGGGGGGGGGAGAAGAAAATGAGCCGATGTGTCAGTGAAGGGAACCGAGGGGAGTTTCAAGGGGCTTGAAAACCCACAAAAGCCAGACCGGGGTTTCTCACAGCTTGCATCAGACGAGGGACACGCACCGACCCCCCGAGTTAGAACCGTGTGGCGTTGAGCTGCGGCCGCACGCACAAAATAAATGCGCTGTGGGGCTCTTGGGTTTAAAAGCTCGTCTTGTGTCAGGCGGACCCGACGACACGGACGCGCCTGGCCGACGATGAGTCACAAGCGCACGCTCCCAGTTACTTTCCCCCAGATTCCCAAAGTCTGTGTCACACACACACACACACACACACAGAGTCTCTGGCTCCGGCCCGGCCCACCCTTTCTCCCAGATACTTTGCTCCGGTACAAAACTCTTTCTTGTCAGTCAACCCCCCCCCCCCTTCTCTGCGTGCCTCGGTCCGTCTCTCTTTGTTGCCGTGTGTTCCCAGCTCCGGGGCCGCCTATGTGCGGGGGTCTTGGTGGTCCGGTATGGAATGTGGTGAGGAGGAGGAGGGGGGGTGGGGGGGGGCGCAGGCAGTCCTAAAAGGGGGGTGCTCAATTGTTCCCACACAGAGCATCCACCCCCCACTGATCTGTCGCTCACTTGGCCATTATAGGGAGGGGGGGGGGGGGAGGGCTCAGTCGACACACGCACTCGAGTCGCCGCGACACTCGGAGCATACTAAATGAGTTTAGGGGGGGGGGGGGGACTAAAGATTCCACATTCCTACACGCTACAGAAGAGCACCAGAACGGGCGGAGGGCCACAAAAAATCCTCCATGCGGCAACAAAACAGGGAGCTTCTTCAGTGCCATTCTTGAGATTTCTCAACGGAGATGAGCTCGACGAGGCAGCGAGAGAAAGAGACCCCGATCTCAGAGCGGCCGCTCTTATCGACTTCCTGCGATCGCGGCGAGATACTGCGGGCACGTGTAGCCACCTGCCCCCCCTCCTCCCTCCGTCTTCTGGCCCCCATCTGGACGCTGAAAGTCAGTCAGGCTCCCCCCCCCCACCCTCCGGGTACAAAAGACCTCAACCTCATGATACCTAAACTCAATTATCCCGAAGGCTCGCCAAACAGTTAGGCGAGGGTCGCACAGGGGGCCAACAGGAACCGTCACATTATCACAAGGACGCCACCGGGGGGCTCAAGATGTCGACCGGCCTTCCCGGTTTCCAGTGTTTCCTTATGACCATCACGCATCAAGGCGTGCACGTGGAAACCCACTGTGTGTGTGTGTGTGTGTGTGTGTGTGTGTGTGCGTGGGTTGCGGCCACGCCTACAGGTGGAACCGAGACGTTTCTTCAATGACACGCCTGAATCTTTTTGATCCCGCTTTGCATCTGGCAAGAAACGAGTTAGGGCTCGAAAAACATCTTTCATGTCCTCATTCAGAAAGAAGAAAAGAAGCGTAAATGTGAAGGTTTTCAAGTTTTCTTGCAGTCCAACATATCAAAAACAACATTAAAGTCTTTTTTCCAACTTCTTCGATGACTTCACGCACTGAACACCTTCTAATACTCCTGAGGCCGCATAATAACGTGCTTCTTACTTGAGATGGCCCGTTTACAGAGATGGATCTCAGGATCACACGACTTACTCAACTGTTAAAGCGTCATTAATAAACTACCTTCTGTCTGCATGTTGACCGACGGCTGCTTTATCGGGCAGCTAACAAACAGACGGGGGGGGTGGACTCTTGACCTCGTGCAGGCGGGTGCCGCGTGTTCAAAACAGATATAGAGTCAACAATTCACTGATTATATAACTGTACAATTGGGTTTTCCTCTAAGCTGCTTTGCGGGGTTTTTTTCCCGCCACAACTATTGCAGAGACGGTTATTCTGTAATTTTCTAGAACTAATATTTCTTTAAATGACCAAATTAAACCTAATCGCTCGGCGCCGCGCCAGAGGGGTCCTCAGCGATAAGACTTTGCAAAAGCGCTTGGCGTAAAACAAAAGAAGGCGGCTGGGAGTTTTACGGCGGTTGACCTTGAGAGCCGAGTTGAGACACTCGGCTGGCGGTTTATTAGTTAATTATTACAGGCGTTAAAATACCCGACCGCAGTTGAACGGCGACGAGATGCTCAAATATTGGTCTTTGAGCCATAAAAGCCGCTGCGGACCCCGAGTGCGGCGGCCCGGTCCCGCCGCTCTTATCTTATCTGCCGAATGTCGCTGCAATAACACGACCTGTTGGCTCCCCGAGGAAAGAAAAAAAAACACGCACAGCGATGGCGCGGGAATGCGGCCGACGTCGGAGGAGCGGCGGGGGCGTCTCGAGCTTCTACCGAGAGGCCGGCGCACCGAGGTCGTGCACGCTTTGAGTTTCAGGCATAGTGCGCTGAACTGATTACGAGCTGGGGGGGGGGGGCGGGAGAGAGAGAGAGAGAGAGAGAGACGTTCCTCACGCTGAAGGGGAGGGTGAAACGACCTCTCATCTCTTTGATCCACGCCATTGTTCCATACCTGAAGCATGACATCAGGCCCGACTGCCTCGAGTAAACCAAAACACATTTTGCTTGAAGAGAGAAGACGAATAAAAAAATAAAAAGCTGGAAGCGCAGCGTCCAGCAACGAGTCGCCTCCGACGTGCCAGACACCGATCTGGTCAGCGTTAACTGCCCTGCATTCGGAGTGAGCCGGTCTCGACACCTTTATGCATTTATGACAGTATCAAATACAACCGTTCGGGGCAATAACCACACACAGTTTACATTCGGCACATGCCGAGGTTATTCGCGTGTCATCATTAGTACTGCCAAGCTTCATTTATTACCCATTTATGAGGTGAGGTATTCGACCACAGGGCCCGAACAAATCATCACGCGGCAGGCGAGAAACTCGGGGAAGGCGGTCTTGAACCGCTTCCACGCGAGCGGGAAAAGATTGATACCACGGGATCGTCGAGGAATTCGCCGACCGGGCCCGCCATTGCTCCGCATCACTCGATTTGGCCGATGCCAAAGCAATCAGGGTTTACATTTTTAGTTTTAACTGCCTTCAGAAAATCTTTATTGAATCTCGGGTCTGGCTTCGGCCGGGCCCTTCGGTAATGCGAATGGTAACAAACATTCTGATCTCCGGCGCTGCCAACAATAACACAAGATGTCTGTGGTGTCGAATCCCTTCGCCTCCGATGAGACTCGTAATCCGCCGGCGTTCCAACGTCAAAAAGTTTAAACTGGCAAAGACACGGTGCAATTTTCAAAAAGTACGTCTTCTCGGCACGGTTGTGGTTCGCGTCAGAGAAAGGGTCCGTTGCTCTTGAAGGAAATGTTCTCATCACACCCACGAGCCTCACGTGGAACTGAATTTCACTGCATCACGTGTTCATCTGCAGATGTTAGAAGTGAAACGGACCTTTTTCGGATCTTTGATTATTAACGGCTGAAGCTATTAAAAAAAAATGTTTAAACTGAAGGTAATTAATGTTCTGCACCCTCACTTCCAGTTCTCTGTTATCAGGGTTCTTACACATTTTGACCAATGGATTTTTAGGACTTTTCCAGGACTTTAAACCAAATTTCCATGACCAAACTGAAATCTCAGTATAAGCATATCGCCGGCTTATATTTTGAGCGTCTTTCTTTAAAAAACATATTAATTATTTCAAACTCGGCGTAGATGAACATGTGATTTTAACACATTTCCATGACTTTTCCAAAACTTTTATGATTTAAGTTTTTTTCCATGACTTCTCCAGGCCTGGAAATGACCATTTTAAAATTCCATGACTTTTCCAGGTCTTCCATGACCGTACGAACCCTGTGTTATGATACGAGGGTGGAAACCAGTTTGTCACATGACAAAATGTAGACGTGATGCTCTGGAAAAAACACACAACCGAAGTTGCACAGACTGCACATCTGGAGACATTTCTCCCCGGCAAAGTGAAACATTTTGAGACCGCGAGGCTTCTGTTTTTGGCTTTCTGGAGACCCTCCGCTCTCTTTAATGACAGTAGACCATGTTGCTTTCTATGGATCAATTATCTCAGTCTCTTCCAATGACAAAGAGCTGCTCACTGAGGTCAGCCCTGCCTAAAAAAGGCCCAGACATACACCAGGAATCTATTGTAAAAGGAAAAAGGCACGTGTGTGTGTGTGTGTGTGTGTGTGTGTGTGACACACAAACCTGCACAATAAAACTGCCTTCATACAGATCCGTCTTTCAAAACCCAGAGATGCAAGACAATTAAGTCCGACCGATGCAGACATGTTGGGCTACTCTCAATGACGTTTAGCATCACAAAGACATACAGGCGGAAAACAAAAGCTCCTATAGACTTGGGTGAAAAGATAAGTCCTGAGCTCCTTTGACAGTTAAGTCCGACATAAATTCTAATGAGCCGTTGTCAACAGGGGAAAAAAAGACAGGGTGAACATCCTCTTACTATGCAAAGTAAACTAATTTTTAAAAAAAGGGGCACGGGGACAATAAAAAGAGGACAGATACAAATTGGTCACCCTTGTCAAGACGGAATAACGCTGTGAAGAAATGACAAATACAAGTTGGGGAAAGTCTGGAGGAGGAAAAGAGAAAAGCTAATTATTAAGTTCAGAGATAAACTCGGATTAGGAAATAACTGGATGACCTATTTTTTGTAATTTTTAAACAAGGACAGTCAAGATGAAGCAACTGCAAAAAAAACTGGCAACCAAAACCGGACTGAATTCAGGAGTCCGAATATATGCCCGCATATTCATTTTACCCACCGTATAAATGAAAAGGGAAATAAGAGAAGGGAGGGATTTAAAGTATGCAGGGCACAGTGGAATTTGAAAAACCCCCAACCCCCTTCCCTCTGTTCCCCTTCAGGCCTTCACTGTGAAAGCCCCCCCCCCCCTCCACCCCCCCCTCTATGCAAGTTTCCATCACTTGGGTTTAACTCGTGATTAGCTAAATTGATTTGCCTTCTCACCTCCGTCTGACTGGAGCAACACAGCAGCTCCTATTTATTAGCGAGGGGTCGTCATCGGTTCATAGAGGCAATACAACATCTGCCTGCACAGAATATGTGAAAACCACTAAATATACTAACTCAAAGAGAAAGAGAGAGAGAGGGGGGGGGGGGGGGGGTGTCCAAATGACTTGCTCCCAAAAAAAAAAAAGCACAGGGCTTGTTTACTGAATCACTGCAGGCTGCCTGCACTTCCCAACCATAGGAGCCTCCGCTGAGGAAGCCTGGAGATAAACACAGGCCTGGCTCCTTTCAGCGGGGAGCGCGGCCCCCTGGGTTGATTATACCTCTTTATTGTTATGAATTACTTTCCAAGTATTTCCTAAATGAGGACTATATTTACACGGTGGCGTGGCGGAGAGCTTTTCAGCCCCAAAGAATGCATCCCGCAAAATGTTTCACGTCCCGTCCCGTCCCCCCCCCCCCCCCCCCCACACACACACACACACACAGCTTCACAATGTACTGTATGTTTTAATACATGAGGGGGAAAAAGAAGAAGAAAAAAAGAGAGGAGAGAGGAGACAAGCCCCCCCCCCCCCCCATGTCTGCCTGATTAACCATGTTTACATATAGACTGACAGAAGCACACAATGTCCATGTACACAAGTGACAGTTTAACTGTTCTATATTTTCCCATGTCACGGCCCCCCGCACTTTGACATTTTAAGATGTTTTATCCAGAAAAAAAACATCTGGAAAACACTACTTTAAAAAAAATACCCCAAAAAAGTATGACTTTGAACAGTCTCCTCTGCATTTGAGTTGACAACAATGGCAATGCGACAGTGAATGCTTTTCCCCTGACCTTTACCCCGAGCCCACATTATGCTAACGTTGCTAGCTTTAAAAGAAGAAAAAAAGAGAAAAGTTCTCATTAGCCTAAAGGACCACCGGGGGGACTGCTTACGGACCGACGGGGGGTCCCCGGCCCCCGCTTTGGAAACCACTGTTCTGGGACTCGCGTTACAGTATATGAAGTTATAAACAGACATAAAAGCTGAAAAACAAAATAAAAACAACACATGTATGTTATAAAAGTCCTCACCGTTGACTCCTTTGTTGGGGACGTCGTTGACGTTGAAGCCTTTGGAGCTGTACGCCGCGCGCACGTCGTTGCAGTTTTTCAACTTTTGCTCCGCAGTCATCGACCCGGACAACACGACCAGCGTGCAGACACACAGCACCGACAGCGTCTTCATGGTACCGGCGCAACACAAAAAGTATAAAATATAGAAATATATGTGTATATATATATATATAAATATAAAACGCCGCTCAGGTGTGTGTGTGGAGCCTAGGACAAAGTTTCAGCGACTCCCACGCCGAGTTTCCTCATGGAGCCGCGCGGACTCGTTCAGCTCGACTTCATTCAGCTCTGATGCCACTTCGGAAAACACACACACACACACACACACACACACACACACACCGAGAATAACCGTAAAAAACCGCCGCTCAACCGTCGTCCGTTTACAAATTAAAAGCACGGATACGACTCGTAAATGTCGAGTTCCAGACTCAAACAAGGGGGTAAAAAAAAAAAAAGAAGAAGAAGTCACGATAGTTTTTTAAGACATGGGGAAAGTTTGTTCTTCTTCTCTTGGAAGCACCGGATAAAACCACCGGAGAGGAAGAAAACAAAGTTGCTTCTTCCTTTCTCTTTCCTTTCTTTTCTCGCTCTCTTTCCCGAAAGCCGTGAGGTTTTTCTCCGTGGGACAGGACACTGGGCTGTCTGCGGGTCGGACTGGGATCCAGATGAAAACCCTAGTGGACGACCCGGGAGCGGGGGGCGAGTTCCGGGGACAAAGACCTGGAGAACGGGAACACCCGGAGTGGAGCGTGGACCCGGATCCTTCTCTCCTTCTGCAAAGTCTAGACCAGTGGAAAGTCAAGCCGATGAAGAAGTGCCAAAACATTTAAATGTATTTATTTTATCCGTATGGGGTTGAAAAACAATATATGGAAGTCTATGGAGCTCCTTCCACACATATTTATTACCTTGTAAAACTTGAGAACTTGAGTTTATGGCCTCGTTGGAAGTCCTCTTCAATAAAGCATGAAGTCCTTTTTATTATTATTAGTGTCAAATAGCCCAGTGGTTCTCAAACAGGGGTACGTGAAGGCACTCCGGGGGGTGCGTGAGATTTTTCTAAATATATTTAAAAATTAGTATTCATTAAAATAAATCCTTTAACAATTGTAGTTCATAAACTTTAATTTGATATATTCTATTCTAAGTCCGACCTTGATGGCCCAGCGCTGTGTATTAGGGCGACTCAGTGGTTAGCAGGACCGTCTTTCACATCAGGGGGTTGGCGGTTCAATCCCCGCCCCAGTCGATGTGCCCTTGAGCAAGACACTTAACCCTGAGTTGCTCCCTGTAGCTGTGTCGTACGAACGGATAATTCAATTCAATTCAATTCAGTTTATTTATATAGCCCAATTTCACAAATTACAAATTTGTCTCTGAGTGCTTTACAATCTGTACACATAGACATCCCTGCCCCAAAACCTCGCATCGGACTTGGATAAGTACAAGTCAGATGTTTGTGAGCCGTAATGTTCCCACTTTCAATGCTGTTTTTAAGAATTGTAGATATAAAATTAAATGTCGATTGAGTGATTGAGTGATACCAGGTATTTGTCTGATTTGTCTTGTTTCTGGAAGCAATGGAACACTTGTTTGTATGTTTTTTAACCATGAGTGACTTTTTAGTCGCAATGGTTGGACCTGTGTCCTTGTATTTTATCGTATTTTATATATTGTTGTTGTATTTGTGTTTGTTGTTTTATGGACCCATGAGTCTGGAATAAAGAAATATGTATATATATATATATATATATATATATATATATATATATATAATAACATGATTGTAAGTCGCTTTGGATAAAAGCGTCAGCTAAATGTAATGTATTAATATTATGTTTTTTCAAACCAGAAATGTATTACTTGGCTATAAACATATGTCACAAGGTAGTACATCACTGAAGAAAAAAAGGTTGAGAACCACTGAAATAAACCACATAGACATTCCTGTTTACAGTCTATGGTGGAAACCGGTCTTGAAAACCCGGACTGGATCTGAAGGCGGATCTGCTCCACGCGAGGACTTATCACAGCTCCACATGACATGAAGGAAAGGAAACACTAGATCACCACAAGTTCTCAAAATCACAAATCTCTTTCATTGCGGCGCCTCTTTTGACCTGTGTTTCAGAGGGCTGCTCTTATCTGTTTTCACTGTCACACCGGAGATAACCACCGAGATAAAAACCCTTTGAACTAAAGGCCCGCGCTAACTTAAAATAAGTGAAATAACGAGGGGAGATAAAGGGCTTTCTCTCTCGCTGGAAGAACCCACCGATGACCATTAGGGTTTCCAAACTTTGAAAAAAAACCACTTTGCCCACGATGATGCATTTGAAGTCATTATGGTGCAGCATTGTTTTTTTAGTGTGTTTTCTTTTAGACAAACTGCTCTGTAAACTCCCCCCCCTCTCCCCCCTCAATGTGTTATTTCTGTTCGGCCTTTATAATCCAATATGTCTTAGATTGTTTAAAAGCGTTGGATTAAAAACCCGGCTCGTGGTACCATAACCAGGCACTCAAAACGACAGGCCTGTTTCATACACAAACACGCGGTGTGCAGCTGCCTGTCGCGTAGCGTCGGCCCGGTGTTATAAACTCGAGTAAACAGTCTGCTGGAAGGTTATTCTAAAAGTGATCGAATGAATTATGAATCTGGGAAATATATATAGCGAGACAATTTGCCTCCCGGCGTCCTGCTGTCGCGCGGTGTGTGTAAATATGAAATAAATCACTCAAAAAGAATGTCAGCTGAACTTCTTGTTGTTTGAGTCGAAGCCTCCGGAGGTGAGCGCTGAGGTTTTAGAGGGAAAACAATGTTCACCGCAAAAACAAGGTAACGTCTCGGGCCCAACAGTTTCAACCCAGATGTGTCTGAAATGTTCTCAAACTTGTTCAAAGTGCCATCTGTTGGACAGATACCCAGAACACCCCCCCCTCCTCCTCCTCCTCCTCCTCGTATCCTCCACTTGCCAAGAATATCTCTCATGTCCTTCTTTTATATATTTCCATCATATTGTTGCACCTCTGTTTTCCTTTTGCGCCTCCTCTCAGGGGCAGTTTGTTGAATCTGCTGTCATGACCTTTGACACCCCCCCCCCCCCCACACACACACACACACACTTGCAACTTGTTTCTTTCTTGTGACACTGAAAAGAAAAGAACTGAAGGTAAAGTTCCCCCGTGATAAGACAGTTGCCAAAAAAGTTAACTGTCAACCTTTAAAATTCCTCCTGGGAGTTTCCTCTCTTTATAAATCATAATCATTACATATTTTTTTAGAAAGTGTGTGTGTGTGTGTGTGTGTGTGTGTGTGTGCAAATGTCCAATGGTTTTTGGGGGGTTAGCGCTCAGCAAAATGACATTCCTCCTTTTGTGTCCACATTCCTCGGGCGGCTCCATTCATTCCGTGTGACTGCGGCGGCTGCAGGAGAAGCCAGGGGTTGCCGAGGAGCCGGGAGGAGGTGGTAGTGGAGGAGGAGGAGGAGGAGGAGGAGGAGGAGGAGGATGCTGGAGCGGTGGGCCTGGGAGAGCGTGGGCCCCGCGCTCCCCTCCATGGGGACAACAAAAGGTATGAAAATGGTCCAGTGCCACGGTAATTAGACGTGAATGAGCTCTGAACGACGCGACATGTCTCTGAGGAGGAATTTAAACATCCAGCTTGGTTAAAAAGAAGAAGAAGAAGAAGAAGAGGAGGAGGAGGAGGAGGAAGAAGAGGAGGAGGTGGAGGAGAAGAAGAAGAAGAGGAGGAGGAGGTGGAGGAAAAGAAAAAGAAGAGGAGGAGGAAGAAGAGGAGGGGGTGGAGGAAAAGAAAAAGAAGAGGAGGAGGAAGAAGAGGAGGGGGTGGAGGAAAAGAAGAAGAGGAGGAAGAATAAGTGAAGAAGAGGAGGGGGAGAAGAAGAAGAAGGAAGAAGAAGAAGAGGAGGAAGAACAAAAAGAACAAGAAGAATAAGGAGGAAGAGGAGGAGGAGAAGAAGAAGAAGAGGAGGAGGAGAACAAGAACAAGTACAAGAATAACAAGAAAAAGAAAAAGAAGGAGAAGAAGAAGAAGCAGGAAGAAGAAGGAAGAAGAACAAGAAGAAGAAGAACAAGAACAACAAGAACAAGAACAAGAAGAACAAAAAGAACAACAAGAAGAACAACAAGAACAAGAAGAACGAAAAGAACAACAAGAAGAAGAAGAAAAATAAAAAGAAGAAGGAAGAACAAGAACAAGAAGAACAACAAGAAGAACAACAACAAGAACAAGAACAAGAAGAACAAGAAGAAGAACAAGAAGAATGAAAAGAACAACAAGAAGAAGAAGAAGAAGAAGAAGAAGAAGATGGAGCACCTGAAACACACACATTGTTATTCCCCCGGCCCGTTGACCCTTGGGGCTCGTGGCCCCAGCAGCTTTGTGACATGAAGCTGGAACACATCTTCATGAAGGGCCCGGCCCCTCAGGCAGAACACGACACGATTCATGATGCTCTGCTCCTCTCGCCGCCGACTAACATCAAATTAACATTTCACTCTCATAACGCCCCAATATTACCCTAAGAAACACACATGGCCTCTGCATGTCAATGGGCCTGTTTGGCCTTTCTCCAGCCTGGCATTAGCATTCAGAGTACCCCCCCCCCCCCTTGTCTTTGTTGAGCTGTGAGTGAGCGTCTGTTACCTGGCTGAGGTGACTCCAGGGGTAAAACTAATGGGGTTCACTGGATGGAAACCCCACCGAGAGGCAGATGTCATGCCCAGAGTGGTTCATCATCTGCTGGGAGGAGTGAGAAATACAGACCCAGAGACCCAGAGAGCCACATGATTCACATGGCGCTTTGAAAACCTGCAGCACACTCCAGAGAAACATCAATTATGTGATTCACGAAGGGCTTTGAAGTGGATCAGAGGGTGAAAGGCACATCAAGTAACATATATATATTACTTGCAACATTGCGTGTGCTATTCATAACCCCTGTGGCACGCCATCCATTTCCTCCCTCTTATTTTTCATGCTCTTGAAGAATGCCCTAAAATGTGACGTTCAAGGTGTCGGAGCTGAGCCGTCATTCTGAGCTTTTTGGTTCCACGCTTCAAATATCATAAAAGAACAAAACGCGTGTGTGTAACGTCGTTGTTGAGCTTAATCCAAAAGAATAATACAAACTTTTTGTTTAGAGAATCAGTTTAACAATGTATTTCCTCAGAAATTAAAAAAGATAAAACACAATCCTGGTATTTTCTGTCCATTTGTCTAATGTAAAACTATCATGACAAAAACTAAATTGAATAATTTCATATTTTAGGCGCTGTTATGTTTTATCTTGTTTCAACCAATCAGAAGTGTTAGTCATTTTCTATCGACATGGAAGCTGACATTTTGACCACTGATCCAAAAAAAAGAATTGCTTGTTATTATTATTGTTTATTCATTTAAGTCTACTTACATCCACGTGATCTCATCCACATTATTTTTCAATGGAGCTAACAGCTAGCTAGCTATGGAGGAGGAAGACGAGGTCTCCATTCTTAACCGCGTCTTCTAATCTCCGATTGGTCCGATGTTATCCAATCCAGAGAAGCGGGTTCCAAACCATGCTAACCCAAAAAAACAAACAAACGTAAAGATGTATCACTTTGGCGCCCCCTGGTGGTAGCATATAAAAAGGTGGTGAATCGGAAACACAAAGAAAGCGTCGCTAAGAGGGGCCGTCTCGTTAGTCTACAATCTACGAATAATTTAAATGATACATACCATTCAGAAAGAATATATATATATATATAAGTAAGTATTTTGTGAGCAATGACACCTCCGGAGAGGTTCTGATGGCAAGCCTTTGGCGAAGACTCATGGGAACTACAGTTGCAATAGTTGTTTTATCTTAACTTAAATTGGGTATTCAAACGTTAACGTCTTGTTCATAGAGATTTAAGAGAAGGAAAACCCAAAGAGAAAAGCAACCAGAGAAAACCACAAAAACTGAAAACTCATGGAGCAGAAAGTTACGGGGAAGTGAAGCAGGATCTCGTCCAATCACTGCAACCGTGGATTCTGAGTGCGACAGCAGTCGATATAATATTAAGAATAAAGTCAGCATTGGAGGGTTTTTTTTCCACTTGGGAAGTCACAAAACACGCTCCACTTCAATCTGCTGTGCTGAGGCGGCTGTTTTGTACAAACCAGCAACACTTGTTTGTACAGCGGATCATTTCCTGATCGTTGAGAGCTGTGCAAAGTCTAGCGAGGACCTCCCGGCCTCTGATTCCGAGCAACACTCACCAGATAGAGATGTGTTAGTATACGGGATTGTTTGTGATATTGATCCCCGTGTTGCTGCAACGGGAAAAACAACAACAACCTTGAGGTGACCTCCCATCCTCTCTGTTGGACCGGTTACACAACAGACCCTATGACTGAAGATCCTGCCCGTAGTGCCGTTGAGCAGGACTGTGCACCGCTACGTCACCGCCGGGTGTGGTCACGACAGGCCACACCCACTCGCCCCTTCATGTGATGATGGCGTGGCGATAACAGTTCACGTTATTTCACGTTACTGGTTTCGGTCAGTCAGGTTTTTTGCCCGTGCTCCCTCTTCAGTGGTTCCAAGTGGGCGGAGTCACATTCTGCTGTGCACCAATCAGGATTTAGCAATATTTTAATTAAATAAATCTGCCGTCCGTGGACTTGCTTCGGCAAAGTCGATTAGTTTTCTCGTTTTCCTACTTAAATCTTTGATTGTTGTTATTTTGTTCCAAGTTTTGATGTCTAGAACTGAGATTCATCTGAAGAAATTATCATTTTGAGGAGCCCCCCTCTTTAAATTAGTGGATATTTGCCTTTAACTGCCATGAATTTAAAGTTGAAAAATACAGATGCGTTATAACACAACTGTATTTATATGACAAAAAAAAAATCTGCAGAATAGTATACACATGGTTCAAAAAACATTCCTGGCAAATACATTCTTGGCTTATTAGTCACAATAACAACTGTTTACGAAACACGTGAAATAAGAAAGCCTCATGTCTTCCATCATCAACAAAAGAAATCCCCCAAAACACTAAAACATGTCTAGTTTATTATACATTGTACTTTAATGTAATAAAAAAACACCATGAATGGAGGCCGCGTTCTGTTCATCCGTCCTGACTCATAATAATAATAATAATAAATCAGAACGTGTGAGCGCAATACAAACCAGCAATAATATTTCAAATAAATCATTTTGTCTTTGTAAACAGAGCAACACAGAGAAACATACATCTGTACAGTAATCAGGCTGATTTGGGAGATTTAATGGCTTGTATGATCTTTTTTTGTTTTATTACAGGGATGTTACTTTAAATAAAATAAAATAAATCATCAGTGTTACAAAACAAAGCAAACACTGACAGTGGGAGTGTGAGTTGAATCATCTAAAATAATAATGTAGTTATCACTGAGACATAAACAGTGAAAGAGAAAAGGGGGGAAGGGGGTGATGGTGTCATGGGGCAAAAATGTTAAAATAACCTTTCAGCATATTATAACTCATGTGTACTAGACCTCGGCTCTGTTGTCTCGCTTTAGAACATTGGGAAGTCTGACAAAGAAACTTTGGCCAATCACAAGTCATCTCAGAGAAAGAGAGCTCTCCTATTGGCTCGTTCTACAGCTGCATGATGCGTCCCTTCAGATGGCGAAAGCCTAATTCAGCTGCAAAATATCCTGCATAAAAAGTTGCTATTTCCATCTCGGAAACCCATCTCAACGGGCCTCTAAGTCTCCAATCACGATCGAGGAAACGTTTAAATAAATGACTAGTGGGAGGGGCTTAGCGCTCTATTCTGCCCGGACCATGGCGTACCACTTGACAACCCAAATTCTGAAAGGTTATATAGGTTATATATAATTCTTTTAGCCCAATAACTCAACAGATAAAGTGACGACCACAGCTTTAAGTAGTAACAGGACATCTTAAGGTACAGTGCATGTTTTAAATAAGGGTTTCACCTCGGCCTCTGGAGATAAAAAGTTCACAACAACTCCCCCTCAGCTGAAGCTGCAGTCCTGGCAGCAGATCAGTCACATGGAAGAGAGAGTAGCAAAAAGTTGTAATCTTCTTCTCCTAACTCGATTATACACAGAGAGCAACAACGTGTCGCAGACTGGGAGCGTTTTTTGGGAAAAACGTCTGTTCTCCTCGCTCGCGGCGCCATGACGCGGCCGCGTGAGGAGGCCACAGGAGTCGTAGTGGGGAGAGTTTATTATTTACACCCCGCCGTGGGGTTCATCTGGTGTGCTTTAAAAGGTTCGATGAGGTTTTTTTTTAATGAAGCCAAAGAGAAATGTAGCATTTAAAAAAAAAAAAAATTTCCATGTATTGAAATCCAGGGGAGAGAGACAGGTGATGGAGGTGTGAGACCGGTCAGTGGGGACGAAGCAGGAGGAGCAGGGCGAGCGTCAACGGGAGCGCGGGGACCGGGCGGCTCCTCCACAGCGGCGCGGCGGGCGAGGAGGCGCCGCCGGCCGTGGCCAGGCGAGGGGTCAGCAGCTGCTCCTGGAAGGCGAAGTCGTCCATCGCCAGGTTATCGGCCAGGTCTGAGACGGACAGAGGGGAGGAGACAAAGAAGGGCAAAATATGAGAGGCATGTGGGGGGGAAAAACAGACGAAACGCTGTCACAGAAGCTGAAAAACATGTGCGCCGCCGCCCCTCCTCTCCACACGATGTCTTACGCAGCTGTAAAAGCAGCGCTGCGAGAGGAGAGACGAGGAGAAAACTCCCGAGCTGCGCGCACAGAGCCAGATGTTGCGTGTTATTGTTGCAGGCGCACACGCACCGTCGCACAGACGCATATTTCACCCCGGAGCGAGTGTTGAAATGTGGATTCAAAGCGGCGAGAAGCTGAAAACAAGAAATGAAAATTAAAAACCACGGAGGCCGAATGAGGTCACGTCTCAGGGTGGACTGCTGTCTCACTTTGAGGGGAATGAAACGAGCTTGTTTTATTAAATGAGTCCCAACATTGATATCAATCCACCCAACCTACACGGTACTTTGTGGTTCCTTTTGTGTGGGTAAAGGGAACCATAACACCTCCTTTTTTTACGAGGTATGCTGTAAGGGAGGGGATTCATATTCCTGTGGAGAGAGATACTCCAGAAACAAAACCAGAGCCATGGGACCCATAAGAGAGGTGCATTTTGACAGAATAGCTTCACACTTTGGGGAATTCGATCCTATATACGCTTTCAGGGCCGAGAAGATGAGAAGATGAGTGGTCTGTGTGCTGAACTATGGAGCTGTGGGTGTGTGTGTGTGTGTGTGTGTGTGTGTGTGGGGGGGTCTGCTAGTTGGGTTTTTGGCATGAAGACTGGGAGCAGTGGAGAAACTCTGCTAAACGGTTCAGATGTGTTACCCTGACATAACGCGCTGAATAGTGTGTGCAGAGACGCTCGACACCGACTCCAAAGTCCTGCGGGGACGTCGAACCCGACCTCTCGATTAGTTTATGGATCACGCTTTCCCCGCCCCCGCCGCGCTGTTAATCATACACGGCGTCGTGCGGCTGAGGTTCTCTTCGAGGGATTGTGTGTGTGTGTGTGGGGGGGGGGGGGGGGGGGGTGGTTCACGAGGCCTTCAGGGACGCCGTGGACACAAGTACACCTGCTGTGGGGCTCCTGCGGGACGATGTCATCCGCTTGTGACCGGGGGAGTGCTCTCGAGCAAGGCACTTTACTCTCAGGTCGCGGGGGAGACGCCCGTGTGTCTCTCCCCGTGTTGCTGAGAGGAACGGAAGTTTCAAAAAGTGGATTTCTCCTCCGTCGCTGTGTCTCCTCCATCTGCTCCGCACACCGCGGTGGCTTCGCAGTCACCTGCTGCTGCGCTCCCACTCGCTGCAACTCTGCATCCACAGCTGTTTCCCCTATCGACCGCGTGTGTGTGTGTGTGTGTGTGTGTGACATATTCTGGGCTGCTGCGCCTGGCAGAAAGCTGCGAGGGAGACTGAAATAAGAAGGCAGAGTTATATGAGAGAGGGCAGGAGGACATCTAATAAAGCAGCTCTGTGGGTAGGAACGCCAGCTATGAGCCAGACGCAGAGCACAACACACACACACACACACACACACACACACACACACACACACACACACACACACACACACATTTCTGACATACCTCTCTCCCTAACACACGTCTTGGTGGCTGTGCACACATTTGCCCACTTTCACTCTCACACACACACACACACATATACACATACACACACACACACACACACGCACACACACACACACACACACACACAGGCTCCTGAAACAACAGATAGCTCTAAATTGAATTAGCCGTCTGATCTGTGTGCTCCCGAGTGGGAGCCGTGGGAGGAAGTGGCCGATCTGCGGCGGCGTGTGATCAGAGGGAGCGGCCGGGATCCCAAGACTTAAGCTTCCAGGCCCGCTCCCCTTGAGTAGAAACACAGAGAGAGCCGGGTCCGTCCTCTCGGGTCCCCGCAGGTCCTCACGGGCCCCTGAGACGTCTTTTAAAAACAGAGGAAGGAGGCAAATAAACAAAGCGCCACAATGTCTTGGCGCTTACGACATCTTTTGAACGGCGGCCAGTGGACAATTAACTTCCCCCCCCCCTTCCTCCTGTGACCCTCTGACATGACGGACATTCTTCCAGGGGGGGGGGGGGGCTCTGAAAAGAACGATTTGTCACTGTGGACTGCAGCGGCGCACTGTACTGCCGAGCCAATTAGGCTCAAGGTGCAATTCGATACGGCTTTTATATACACTGCGGATAAGATGGAGGGGAGGTGGAGGGGGCATGCACGTCTTCTGCATTTGTGTGTTTGTGTACGGATGACGCTAAGTGGACGAGCATTGTGTCGGTGTGCTTTACAGCGGCAATAATGTGAGCGGGCTGTGAAAAATAAATAAAAGAGTCTCTCAAACCGGTGGGGTGGGGAGTTGGGGGGGGGGGGGGGCGGCGGTCTCTCGTTTACTAGTTTAAACACTTGGACATGAGCAGCACCACAGAGGGGGCCTTGTTCCGCAGGCTTTTAAAAAAAACAAAAGAAACCCAACGGGGACCGAACACTACGCAAACCTAGATGCCCTGAACTCCCCTCGACGGCCCGGGGACTAATAATATCCCCGTATCGTTAGTGACGCACACCTGTGCCCGAGCAGCAGAGGGGGGAGCGAGAGGGAGTCGAACAGAAGTCGTCACGACTGTTATAGCCACAGAGAGAGAGAGAGAGAGAGAGAGAGAGAGAGAGGTCCCAAACGCCGACATCGCTCCACAGAAACTTTAATCTTCCTCATTGAGCGAACACTAACAGGTCAACACCGCACGACCTGAACAGGACAGACGGACACTGAAGAACGAGACACACAGGGTTTGAATACACAGGTGATTGGACACAGGTGTAAACAATCAGGGACAGGGCAGACAATCACAGGGACAGGAAGTGCAGCAGGGGACACGAGAGACTTCAAAATAAAACGGAAAACGAGACACAAAAACTGCAGATCCTGACAGACGTAGCTTCTTTTTGCTCTTTCAGGGGGGGGGGGGCCTCCATCGCTACTCGAGAGGACGTCCACCTTGCTAGCCCCCTCCCCCCCACCTTCCCCCGCTCGCTTTATTGTGGCCTCGAGTTACGTACCCCAGGGGAGAGGTCAACAGTCCACCCATTGATCGGGCTGCACTCGGGCCTCCGGACTAAAGAATGAGCAGGTAGGTCAGTCACCAAGGGGTGTAAATATAGACGGAGCAGGCAGTACGGTTGCACAGGGGCCCATGGGGGGGCGGGGGGGCCTACAGCAATATGCACTGGCAGTTTGAGTGATTCCCATCGGGGCCTCGGGAGTGAGTCAGTGTTTAAACAAGAATTTAAGTCCATTTTAAAAGTGAAAACTCATCTCCATCATCATTTTAATTTTAAGTTTGTTTTGTGACTATCGGGACTACAGATGAAAAATAGCCTCTTGGCTCATAACTCAGACACGTATAAACAAATGTTAATGAATAATAGACAGAAATGTCCCTTATAAAAAAAAACTGCAGAAATCTACACCAAAATAATATGTTTACTACAAAAAAAGAATAACAAAACTATTCAATTAATACATTTTCTCAATTTGTATTTTAGTCTTATAAAGATATGCAACAATGAATGCTGGGTAATATGTGATGCACAGTGTGAAGTCTCTACGTATGACAGCGTTCTCTTTGAGTGCTCTACTACCCAATACAGGAGCCTGAGTTACTCATTATATATGCCTAGCGTGTGTGTGTGTGTGTGTGTGTGTGTGTGTGTGTGTGTGTGTGTGTGTGTGTGTGTGTGCGTGCGTGTGCCGCTGTCACAGCTGTGGACGCGGTCAGACTTTATGTTTTCTGAAGCGACCGTTCCTCTGGAGAACAGACACATCAATCCAGACTGCGGCTTCTCAGCGTGGAGCGGATGTTTGTTTGGATCCCCTCGAACAGGTCAACCAGTGGCTGGAGTGTGCGTGTGCGTGTGTTTATATGTGTGTGTGTAGAGGAGAACAGGGTTAACAGAGCCTGGAGCTGGAGCCTCGTCGTTTACAATTTGCAGTTGTCGCAACAAGCAAAATATGCAGAAGAACTGTAACAACAGGGGGGAAAGGCACATTTTATCCCAATTACACGAAAAAGGAAACGCTTCGTTCGTGTCCGGCGTTCTCACGACACGTTTTTTTTATTGTAAGTGCAGCTTAATTGCTTTAAAAGTCGGTGCGCGCCAGGAGCCGTGGACACATTATTACAACCCCTCTGTGCACCTTCGCGGTCCGGTGCAGTTTATTCGGTACATGTGTGCCGCGCACAAAGGGGCTTCTTTTCTTTCTTCTCTTCCTCGGGTCAGATAAGTATGCGGAATGTTAAGTCTCCAAACACAGGTGCTTCTTATGAGACGGGGAGAGATGGTTTAGATCGCCGCCGCATTGGCAGACGATGAGTGCGCGTCGCACACCTAAAGCTGGTCAAATTTGATCTGGGTTTTAGAGATTCGACGACGGCTTAAAAAGATATTATTATGGTTTCCGAGGAAAAGCAAATATGTTATCGCTCGTCTCGTCGGACGAGAGCGGAGCAGAAGTATTCCCCCTAAATATTACACTCAGCAGGTTTAGAGACGGAAGGGCGCCTGGCGTGTGTGTGTGTGTGTGTGTGTGTGTGTGTGTGTGTCTGCGTTTGTGTGAGTGTCTATGTGTGTGTGTGTCTGTTTGTGTCTGTTTCTGAGTGTGTCTGTCTGTTTGTGTGTGTGAGTGTCTATGAGTGTGTGTGTGTGTCTGTGTGAGTGTCTGTGTGTGAGAGTGTCTGTGTGTGTGTGTCTGTGTGTGTGAGAGTGTCTGTGTGTGAGAGTGTCTGTGTGTCTGTCAGTGTATGTGTGTGTGAGAGTGTCTGTGTCAGTGTGTGTGTGAGTGTCTATGTGTGTGTGTGTGTGTCTGTTTCTGAGTGTGTCTGTCTGTTTGTGTGTGTGAGTGTCTATGAGTGTGTGTGTGTGTGTGTCTGTGTGTGTGTCTGCGTTTGTGTGAGTGTCTATGTGTGTGTGTGTGTCTGTGTGTGTCTGTTTCTGAGTGTGTCTGTCTGTTTGTGTGTGTGAGTGTCTATGAGTGTGTGTGTGTGTGTCTGAGAGTGTCTGTGTGAGTGTCTGTGTGTGAGAGTGTCTGTGTGTGTGTGTGTCTGTGTGTGTGTGTGAGTGTCTGTGTGTGAGAGTGTCTGTGTGTCTGTCAGTGTATGTGTGTCTCTGTGTGTGTGTGAGAGTGTCTGTGTCAGTGTGTGTGTGTCTGTGTGTGTGTGTGAGTGTCTGTGTTTGTGTGAGTGTCTATGTGTGTGTGTGTGAGTGTCTGTGTTTGTGTGAGTGTCTATGTGTGTGTGTGAGTGTCTATGTGTGTGTATGTCTGTGTGTGTGATAATGTCTGTGTGTGTGTCACACACACAGACACACACATAGACACTCTATGTGTGTGTCTGTGTTTGTGTCTGTGTTTGTGTGAGTGTCTATGTGTGTGTCTGTGTGTGTGTCTGTGTGAGTGTCTGTGTGTGTGTGTCTGTGTTTGTGTGATTGTCTATGTGTGTGTGTGTGTGTCTGTTTCTGAGTGTGTCTGTCTGTTTGTGTGTGTGTCTATGTGTGTGTGTTTCTGTGTGTCCCTGTGTCTGTCTGTCTGTGTGTGTCTTTGAGTGTCTATGTGTCTGTGTGTGTATCTGTCAGTGTGTGTGTGTGTCTGTCTGTCTGTGTATGTGAGAGAGAGTGTCCGTCTCTCTGTCTGTCTGTGTGTGTCTGTGTGTGTGTCTGTGTGTGTGTCTGTGTGTGTGAGAGAGTGTCTGTCTCTCTGTCTGTCTGTCTGTCTATGTGTGTCTATGTGTGTCTGTGTGTGTGTGTGTGTGTCTGTGTGAGAGAGACAATGGTCCTGTGAGAACATGATAGCAGCAGCAGGATTGATTGATTGGCTCTCGGAGCGTTTGACAGGTAACGAGCGTGACAGGTGATTATTGGCTCTCCGGTCACGTTCCGTAACCTCCGTGACCGGAGCGCCGAGGAGGGAGCGGCGCCGGATGCTTCTGTCCTCGGGCCGCTCGGGAATGTGAACGTCTGCCTCCGCGCCCACAGTTTCGACCGCAGGGGCGCTCGGAGAGAGAGAGAGAGAGAGAGAGAGAGAGAGAGAGAAACGGGGACGCCCCGTGAGGAGGCCGGGGCAACACTCACTGTTATTCTAGGCCGAGGAACCCTCCCACATGAGGGGGGGGGGGGGGGGCAAGAGAGCAAGATGCCAAGGAGGACACAAATGGACAAAATGGAGTTCTGAAAAGTAAAAAAAGAAGAGGGTGAGACCAGAAGTGATTAAATAGGGGGAGGAGACTAGAGGAAGCGAAAGCGGAAGTAGAATGAGACTACAAACTGAATAGCTTCCTTCTGGTCACATGACATCTATTCTTCTGTCCATCCTGGAGAGGGATCCTCCTCTGTTGCTCCCCTGAAGGGTTCTTCCCTTTTCTTTCTGTTTCTTGGGAGTTTTTCCTGTCCCGATGTGAAAGGTCAAAGGTCAGGGATGTCGTAATTCGCGATATCGGGCTATATGAAATGAACGGAATAGAATAGTGATCGAATGTGTGAGTTCACTCTGAGAACAAAGGAATACACCCAGATGTCAACAGGGGGAAACAGCGACCCTCACACACACACACACACACACACTTTTTCTAAATTGTGGCTTTGACAGACAAACGCAAGTCAACACCTATTAGTTAACCCCGTGAGGGGAGAGACCGGCACGCTGCCCCCGCCGGCCTCTCCCCGCGCCGTCCAAATTAGACCTATACTCTGAAGTATTTAGAGTCTCCACTTCCAGTACCGGCTAATGTGAGCGTTGAGAAGGAGAAGAAAAGGGGGGAAGGAGCTCGAGGAGAAATGAAAGCTTGAAAACGGAGGCGCAAATTCTGACCGAGAGTAGGGTAGGAAAAAGTGTGTGAGCGGAAAAAAGAAGAAAAAAATATGTTTTTTAAAAAAGCATAACAAATCAGACGTACAAAGAGTCGATTCTGTGTGTGAGGGGCAAGGGGGGGGGCTCGCTCAGGGTGGGAAGCTCCAGCGGCGTATACAGAGAAGGCCTGTTACCTCCGGAGGGTCAGAGGTGGTCAAAGGAGCGCCGCTTCACGGGGGTGTTTCCTTGGAGAGATGGGAACAATGGTGGTTCTTATCAGAGAGATAGAGAAGGGAGAGAGAGAGAGAGAGGCGTTGGAGTTTGGCCCCGGGGGACACATCCTGGTCCACGAAACGCATTCTTGGGCTACTACCATCTTTTATCTTGAAAAAAGAAAAAGAGGCAAGATTTTATACATTCTTTGGTGATGGAGAAAACGTGGCTGGCAGATTTCAGTGTTTGTTGCGCAATAATTTTCCTCCCCGCATTCCTCGCCGCGGAGCGGCGGCCCGCAAACGCATCCCGAGAGTGACAGCTTGGCCCGGCCCGACTTCTGCACACAGCGAGCGCCCGGCGAGCCGCTCCGCTATCCGTCCCGAGTCGTTTCTTTGACGTGGTTTTGGTGTTTTTTATTTTTATTTATCCTCCAGCAGCTTCACGGTCTGCCGCCAGAGATACTCTCAAGAATGGAAAGGAGAAACAGAGCGAGAGCCGAAGAGAAGGATAGAGGACAGAGAAGAGGAGAGATCGCAACAACAACAAAACACCCCCCAAAAAAACTGCCAAACCGGGCTTTTGAGACGTTCCCACAAAATGGCGAGCGGCGTGGGCCCCCGCGGGGCCTTCGAGAATGGCCCCGCTGTGTGTGTGTGTGTGTGTGTGCTGTGTTTGTGGACTGTGGCCGAGCTGACGGACATGACCCAGGGAACCGGGGGCCTGGAATCAATTTAGTGTGTCCAAAAAAAAAAAAAAAAAAGTGCCTGTGAATGTAAATAAAGCGCTTGAGCAAACAAATGCTTTTTTTCTTTTCTTCCGAGAGGCACACACACACAAACACGGAGGGGGGAAATGTACGGGCCGCACCAAAAGAACCCGCCGATGAGAACCCCGGGCGGCGAAATTAAAACCAGGGCTCTTCTTCCTACTTCTGGATAATCTTCGGGGGTTTTATCCCCGGACCGAGTTGAGAAAAGCCAACGAGGGCCCAATAAGAGGGCAACTTCATCCCCTGTTCCTCTCCTCCTCCTCCTCCTCCTCCTCCTCCTCCTATCTCTCTCCCCTCCAATCTTCCCCTCCTCTGCCACCCCGGTAACCGGGGGACCCACGGGGCCTCGTGGCTCCGGTGAGAGGCCGCCGCTCCGTGCCTGTTTACACAGATGGCGGCGAGCCTTCATTACTTTTGCGAGGGGCGTAAAGGAGGAGGAGGAGGAGGAGGAGGAGGAGGAGGATTGGCTGAGGTTGTTTATAAGCTCCCGGAGGGACGCAGGTAGTGTCCAGTGTGATCGGCCAACACCCCCCTGGTCAACGCCTCGTCTGCCCGCCCCCCCAATTTTGGAAAACAGTTAATACTTCAAGTTTACCGTTAAATGTCCTGAAAGATGAACAGAACCATCATTTTGACCCCCCCCCCCATCTCTCGTTTCCCATCCTCTCTCCCTCTCTCTCTCCCTCTCTCCCTCTCTCTCTTTTCCTACCTCCTTCTCTCTCTCTCTTCCTCTCTCTTTTCCTCCCTCCTTCTCTATCTCTCCCTTTCCCCCTCTCTTTCCCTCCCTCCTTCTCTCTCTCCCTCCTTCCCTCTCTCTCTTTCCTCCCTCCTTCTCTCTCTCCCTCTCTCTTTTCCTCCCTCCCTCTCTCTCTCTCTCTCTCTCTCCCCCCATCTCTCTCGCCTCATACTGAGCAACGACACCTGTTGTCTTTCAATTTCTCAAATAAAAAAATTTAAAAAATCATAATTACGCCGTCTCTTTAGAAAAGACGCTCGATATCTCACAGGTAGCATAAAACACACATTCGGTCAAATCGGTGCACGACCAGAATCCTTTGGTGGTTGGAGGCTTTGATAAAGAGAGGTCGATAATTTAAGCATCTGGTCGATAATTTCAGTTTAAATAACACAATTGAGCCGACAGCCGTGCTGGCCCCTCATTAAAGATGAAAAACGGACTCCACGGCCTTTTCATTCCATATATTTTGGGAGCGGCTCGACTCCTGAAGGAGGCGGGCCTTAAAACAACGAGCCCTCCGGTGAAGTCCACCCGGGCCCAGATTCCTCCTGCGCCCCAAACCCCTGCGCTCCTCCTCCACATCTGCATCGCTCGTCTCCTCCCGTCCTGCCGCTCCACCCGGCCGCCACGTGAGCTGTAGAAGTCGCTCCGTCAACCAGCCGCATGGCGCTTGAAGGAGGAGGGCGCCGTTCACACGGCGGAGGGATCCGGAGTGAACAGTCCTTTTTTTTTTTTTTTTTGGACATGTGGCAAACACCGGCGCTGCGTGACTCACCTATCAGGTGCCGAGGGGTGGCGGGGGTCACAGCTGCTGTTAATTAACATACCGGGTTCTGGTATTGGCGGCACGTACGGCCGTCAATTGGACGCACACACACACACACACATACACACACTCACAGAGAGAGAGAGAGAGAGTAAGGAATGTGTAGGTTCCCCCAGTGTGTTGAACTTTTACGGCTATCAAAGGTGTTTTTGTCTCTTTCTCTTCTTTTCCTTGCATTCTTTCATCGCCTCCTTCTTTCTTTTTACTCGCTCCTTTGTACCTGAAAGGTGAGCCTCCGGCCCCGGCCCCCAGGCCCGGCCCTCTGATCAGAAGCCGCGTGTTTCGCATTACAGGAATATTTCCACGATGTATTTCGCTATACTCTGGCGCTGATAAAAAAAATGTTTTCTTCTTCTTTAAATCGGCTGCAGAGCTTCCAAATAAGAACGGCCTTAATCTTCGAAAGTGACCGAATGTCTGAGAGCAAGGTGTGTGTGTGTGTGTGTGTGTGGGGGGACATAACAAGAGGCCCATTCAGCGCCGTTCAAGACCCGTTCAGTTCGGCTCGAAAAAAACAAACACGTGGCAGAGCTCTGGGCCCGACCGGCTGCTGGCTTCCAGACTCCCGAATGTTTCCAAACGGCATGAAAAGCCCTTTTAAACAATTTATTTAGTCTAGCGGTTAGTGTTCGACTCCTCGAGGAGCGGTTCGACTCCCAACGCTTTTTTTTCTTTCTTTTGCGGATCGTTCCCACGTTCCCAAGAAAAAACCCGACTCGAGTCGGGAAACATTACCGTGGGACTTTAACGCAGTGAATGACTCGGTTCTAATCTGAAGTGACAAGGGCAGTGGAGTGTGAGGGGGATTTAACGGAGCTCCTTTTGTTTCCCACACAGAGGCCGTACAGTCGGAGGCCAGGTGTGCGTGAACGCGTCGGACCGCAGGTGAGCCCTCACCGAGAGCACAGCCGTACGCCAGATCACCGATTACAGGAAGGAGGGAAACAAAGTACACACAGACACATCTGTACGCCGCCACACACACACACACACACACACACACACACGTGTATTCTGCATATGCATGTTGGGAATATATTGGTAATATGTGACTGTAATAATCTATATTAACTTAAGATAAATGCTGAAAATGTGTCCTAAAACATATCCAGAGACATTGAAAGTGGGACTAAATGCATTTGAAGAGAATTCAAGTGGAAAAAAAACATTCGGTTCACTTTTGGTGGCTAATGTTAGCGAACTCCAGAAAGATATTACTCTGTCAATAATCACCAGATATCTGAACTTTATGTCCCGCCCCTTCTTTTGTCACTCTACTTTTGTGTGTGTGTAGAGAACACTCGACCGTGACCATGTGTGTGTGTGTGTGTTTTTTCACCCTATCACATGTGCGTAGCTGTCATTAATTATAGCCAGAATATTGCACATCACCCACCACTTAAATTAAAGCTTGTTCAATTTTTGGAAATGAAAGCTTCCCATATCTTGTTTCTTAAAAAAAACCAAAAAAACCATTTGATTTATTTGAATAGTTGAACGGATTGATCGGTCGAATCAGCTGACACCGGAGAGGTCAGTGAGCTGTAACTGTCGAGGTTAGTCTGGCTTTGGAGGGGTGAGGGTGATGTTGGGGGGGGGGGGGCACCCTGTCCTGGAATAGCTCCCCCGGCCTGGAATGCTCTGGGGAATGTGCGGCGTGTGGTTTGATTGGTCGGGAGGTGAAGTGTGTGTGTGTGTGTGTGTGTTGTGATCAGAAGGTTATGGAATCTGTTGCGAGGGGCAGATCAATCATTTCGCTCATGGGGAAAACATCCTGAGTGCGGTCAGCAGGTTGACAGGCGCACCGGGCGGGGCTCGCGGCCCGGCCTCCGGCCTCCGTCCTGTCCGCACCTTGTTGCGCTGACTTCTGTCACCTTTCCCCCTGTGTGTGTGTGTGTGTGTGTGTGTGTGTGTGTGTGCGCGCCACACCGCCGCTCCACTCCAGGCTTTGTGAAACCAGATCTGCCTCGTCCATCTCGGAACAGCGGAGCCCAGACAGGCGGGCCCATTAGACCTCATGCTCTGCAGGTTGACCTTTGACCCCCCACCCCCAGTCCGCTGTTTGACTAAAATGGGCGTAGCGGCCATGCTCGGTCAGCGTTTTTTTCTTCTTCACCGGGTCATCTGCTATCAGCAGTTATCTGCGTATCGGGGGGGGGGGGGCTCCAAGGTCTGCAAACATTGCTGCCGCGTGTACAAACAGGCGCGTGTGTGTGTGTGTGTGTGTGTGTGTGCCTGCAGACGCACACACGAAGAGATGGAGGTCAGGCTTTAAAGGGCGCCGTAACTTCAACCTTTTCGCGGCTTGAGAGCCGGAGGAGTTTGAGGACCGTGAGCCGTACAGTCGGGCGACCAGGAGGGCGTCAGACCCCCGAGGCCCCGCCCGCCGCGGGCCACGGCCCCGCAGGATTCCTGCGTTAACCCCGGGGTTCCTGCGCCCGGCGAACCCAAACCCCAAACCAACCACACCTCCGAGAAAAAAAAAGAGAGGACTGCTCCCTTTTCGCCGTGTTTGCTCAGCTGCGCCGGCTTTGTGTCGGCGTATCTGCGCCCTCCTTCGTTTCCCCCGCTGTTTTCTCCCCCTCTCTCTCTCTCTCTCTCTCCCTCTCTGTTTGGTTTCTTTTCTCCCCGCCAACGGTTTGTAGCTTCACTTGTTCTTTGTTTGGCTTTTTTTTTCCGGCGAGAGAGCGAGAGAGAGAGAGCTTCGTCTGACGTGTCCGAGGGGTGTGAGGTCGAGAGGTCGGCGGCGAGGCGGCTACCTGAGGACGTCTCGCGTCTCCTGCCGCCCCAAAATTCATCCAATCAGAGATGAGCTGCTCCGCCGTTGGTGAATCTAACCGCTGCTGCTTTAATGGCGCTGGAAGTGACAGTCATCAGACGTAGAGGTGTGTGAGCCTACGGGTGAAATTATATATATATATATATTTATATATATATATATGATATTAATGTTATGAACCTAAACACGAGGGCGTTAGATGTTCCGACGTTTGTGAGATGTCCTCAACAAGAATAAAGCAGAACTAGTGGTTAGTTCATCCGTGGTGGATGAAGGAAATGATAACTGTGAAGCCACGGAGATAAGCCACGCCCCCTTTTAAGGCGCGAATGAAGCGAAAAGCCACAAATAGTCAAGCGAGTATCTCACGTGAGTAAAGCGTTGAGAATATTCGCATGACGCTTTTGGTGTGAACGCAGCGCCAGGAAGCGGCCTTAATCGCTCGTCCCCGACGCTTCTGCCGTCTGAAGTGATCCATGTGGACGCAGCACCTCGTTCGTCTGTTTTTGAGGCCTGGTCCGTGTCCGTACCTGCGAAGATGCGTAGCCGCTTGCGTCTCGGCGGCGGCCCGAGCCCGGACACTCCGGCGCACTCGTCGTCTTCGTCGTCGCAGTCGCCGCTCTCGAATCCGTCCTCCTCGTCGCCCCAGGCGTCCGCTCCCCGCGACCGGGCCCTCCACCGTTTGTCGGACGCGGTCACCAGCCGCAGCAGCTGTGGGGCAAACAGGGGCGAGGTTTAAAAAAGGTTACAAAATAAGGTGAAAATAAGGTTAACGTTTTTTTTAAAGGTACAAAATAAATTGTTAAGAATAAGGTAAAAAAAAGTTTTTAAAAGGTTAGAAAAAGGTTAAAATAAGGTAAAAATACGTTGGTTTTTTTATGGTTAAAACATTTTCAAAATGTTTTTTTTCTATTTTAAAAAGGTAAAGAAAAGGTAAAGAAAGGTTTAAAAAAGGGTTTTTAAATGGTAACAAACAAGTTTAAAAAAAGGTTAAAAAACCCACCTCAGGAATCACTGTTAAAAGTTGTTAAAATAAATAAAGGGTGTCTCTCGGCGCGTGCTCTATGATTAGAAACAGTTTCGAGGGGGAATTCCTCTCGAGGACTCGGTGAGCGCTGGTATTCACCAAAACCCTAATTATATTCACCAGGCAGGGGAAAGAGTTATCGGTGCCCAGTTCTGTTATATTTTCGGCTCCAAACGTGATTCATTCAAAAAGAGGGACTTGTGGCTGCCGCTCCATGTAATTTTACTGGTAGAAAAAAGAAACATGCTGGTGCGACCGTGTTGTTGCTGGCACACTTGTGAGTTGTGAGCGGTCGTCTCAGGGCAACCGGGACACAACAACACCACACAACAAGTGGACAGCGAGAGAGCCAGATGTAAAATGACAGAGAGGGATGAAATATGAGGAAAAAAGAGGATGTTTGTAATATTCAGACTTATTGAAAACCTCTTACTCAAGGAGAACTGGCCAAGGTGGCTGCAGAACAAGTTAAAGACAAGATAATAAATCAAGCAACAGATTAATGCCAAAAAAGAAACCACGATAATAATATAAAGTACAAAACGCATAACGCAAGCTCTGAAACAAAGAAATGGGATATCATTTGTGCAACATAAGCCTCCAGTTTGGCCTCCGGGCTGTAAAAAAGGAGTTGTTGTTCAACCGGGGTATTTCCCCACAGGGTTGTGCAAAAACATACCAGAAGTGTTTATTGAGAACTGCGGTAAACTGATCAAATCCAAGAGCTGTGACGCAAAGACATCAAAAAAAATCACAAATCTTTGAATTCCTCCCGACTTAGAGCAAATAAACTCAGTCTACGCATTCAATTTGGAAAAAAACGGAGAAGACAACGTCCCACATTGTTGTGTAGAACAACAACACAACATCTTTATACTTAATATTTACCTTCACATGTCACTTTAACACACCTTATACAGCACTGTTATCTGACTGTGCACTTTTATTTTATACCATTGTAAATCCATCCATCCTCATCCTCTTATTCCGGGGTCGGGTCAGGTCGCAGCAGACCCAGGTGTTTCCGAACAAAACCTAAAAAAAGGTACGAGGAGGAGGAGTGGAAGGGAAAACACATTTGGGAGCAACTGTCGCGTTCCCCGTTTAGAGCTCGGCCGCGTGAACCGCGTGCAGCTCGCCACCTGCCAGCCGACACGCCGACTCGTAAACGGACGAGCTCAAACAACGACACAAACAACAAACGACACAAACGACAAACGACACAAACGACAAACAACACAAACAACACAAACGACACAAACAACACAAACGACAAACGACACAAACGACAAACGACACAAACGACACAAACAACAAACGACAAACGACACAAACAACACAAACGACACAAACGACACAAACGACAAACGACACAAGCGACAAACGACACAAACGACAAACGACACAAACAACACAAACGACACAAACGACAAACGACACAAACGACACAAACGACAAACGACACAAACAACATAAACGACACAAACAACACAAACGACACAAACAACAAACGACACAAACAACAAACGACAAACTACAAACGACACAAACAACACAAACGACACAAACGACAAACGACACAAACAACAAACGACAAACGACACAAACAACACAAACGACACAAACAACACAAACGACAAACAACACAAACAACACAAACGACACAAATAACACAAACGACAAACGACACAAACGAGTCCCACAACAAGGAGAAGAGGCCGTGAACAGTGACGTGGTTCATCTCACAGCTGAGGCTCATTGGAGCCACTTGTTACAAAGTATTTGAGAAGTGATTCATTAATTAATGTGGACTGATGGAGATGGATTACTTCTTTTTTTTATAACATGTATTTTGAATGGCAGATTGAAAACAACAAGGATAACATGTTTTTATGTTTTTTGGGGGGAATTAGAATAAGAATGTGGCTGCGTAATCAGAGGCGTGGCCTCAACGGGGTCGAGCAGTGAGCCGTGCCTTTCTCCCCAGTGAGGGATGGGGGGGGGGGGGGGGGGTAGAGGGCGGTGGCTCTCGATCCCACTGGCTGACTGCCACGGCCACGGCTGCGCTATATGAGGGGGGGGGGGGGGGGTGATGCTGTGCTTGTCGGGCCGAGCCCCGCAGCGTGATCCGGGGCGAGAGCCGCCACGTTCCACCACAAGAGGGAGAAACCTCAAGTTGTTCTGGGCTGGAAATCTTCTGCAATTTAAAAAAAAGAGAGAGAAAAAGGAAGTCGGGAGGAAACAAATAAAAGAGGAATTTTTCAGGAGAAATGCTCCAGTATGTTTTCCATTAGGAGAGAATATGGTGCTTTCTCTCTTTTACCATCCTCTCTCTCTCCCTCTACCTCTCTCTCCCTCCCGCCCTCTCTCCCTCCCTATCTCCCTTTCCCCCTCTATCCCTCTCTCTCTCTTTTCCTCCCTCCTCCCTCTCTCTCTCCCTCCCGCCCTCTCTCTCTCCCTATCTCCCTTTCCCCCTCTATCCCTCTCTCTCTCTCTCTTTTCCTCCCTCCTCTCTCTCTCCCTCCCTCTCTCTCCCTATCTCCCTTTCCCCTCTATCCCTCTCTCTCTCTCTTTTCCTCCCTCCTCTCTCTCCCTCTCTCCCTCTCTCTCTACCTCTCTCTACCTCCCTTTCCCTCTCTCTCGCTCCCTCCCTCTCTACCTCTCTCTCCCTCCCTTTCCCCCCCTCTCTCTCTCCCTCCCTCCCTCCCTATCTCCCTTTCCCCCTCTATCCCTCTCTCTCTCTCTTTTCCTCCCTCCTCTCTCTCTCCCTTCCCCCCTCTCTCTCTCTCCCTCTCCCTCCCTCCCTCTCTCCCTTTCTCTCTCTCCCTATCTCTCTCTCCCTCCCTCCCTCTCTCCCTTTCCCCCTCCCTCCCTTTCCCCCTCTATCCCTTTCTCTCTCTCTCTCTCTCTTTTCCTCCCACCTTCTCTCTCTCTCCCTCTCTCTCTCTCCTTCTTGTGTTTGCAGGCATCTCCCCCCAGGGCCTTACTGCCCCCCCTCACCTTTTTAAAACACAAAAGCGTCAAGTCACACACGAGGCTACGCTACACGGCTACGCTACGTGGCTATGCTACGTGGCTATGCTACACGGCTACGCTACGCAGCTATGCTACGTGGCTATGCTACACGGCTACGCTACGCAGCTACGCTACGCGGCGGCCTCAGAAGTTGCCAACAAAGCCAGAACACACGTGGCGGGCTGCTCAGCGCGGGCCGGCCCAGACAGACACACGGCAACCGCCTCCCACACACGACATGAACTCCAGGCCGGGGTCACGGCGCTGCAGCGAGAGAACCCCGAGGTCAAGCCACCGGTTGACCTGCGGCGGAGAGAAAAATAATCAACCTGCGCTCACTGATCATCAGCTGGAGTCTCTTTAAGAAAACTCATTTGACCATGAATCACGGAGGAAGCCCGCAAGCTGAAGATAAGGACGCAAATATCTGAGCATAAACGTCATAACTGTTGAAGTGAATGAGGAGGGGATGAGTAATGAAGACAGAAAGGCCTCCAGAAAAGAAGAAGCCCTGTGTGTGTGTGTGTGTGTGTGTGTGTGTGTGTGTGTGTGTGTGTGTGTGTGTGTGTGTGTGTGTGTGTGTGTGTGTGTGTGTGTGTGTGTGTGTGTGTGTGTGTGTGTGTGTGTGTGTGTGTGTGATTGGGATCGCTGTTGGGATCGCTTGTGTCCTCCTCTCCGGGACGTGTCAGGACAAGCTGCTGGTGACTCGGCCCAGACGGGAATCTGCTGCTCTGAATGTTTTCCATCAGAGCCTCGGCACATCTCGTCTGCACATCGATAGAATTCTAGGCGTGGCTTTCCCCCAAACAAGAGTTTTTTTTATTTTAGGGATGCTAAACTGATTTCTGGGTTCACATTCATACAGTAAACCGACTTAAAGCTGCGACCAGAACACATGAAATGATCCCAACTCGGCCGCTCAGCTTCTTTAGTGTCCACTACCGTTCAGAAGTTTGGGGTCACTTAGAAATTTCCTTATTTTTCAAAGTAAAGCACTGTTTTTATCAATGAAGATACCAATAAATTAATCTGAAATACACTGTATACATTGTTAATGTGGTAAATGACTATTCTCTGATTTTTAGTGAAATCTCTACAGAGGTGTATAGAGGCCCATCTCCAGTGTTCTAATGGTACATTGTGTTATCGCCTTAGAAGACTAATGCAGGGTTAGAAAACCCTTTTCATGTGAGCACAGCTGAAAACAGTTATGCTGGTGAGAGAAGCTATAAAACTGGCCTTCCTTTGAGCTTAAATTTGAAGAACAACATTAATATTTTTAAATAAAAATCATTATTTCTAACCTTGTCAATGTCTTGACTATATTTTATATTCATTTTGCAATTCATTTGATAAATAAAAATTTGAGTTTTCATGGAAAACACAACAATTGTCTGGGTGACCCCGAACTTCTGAACGGAAGTGTATTCACCTCGTCGTTTTGGTTTCATCGCCCTCTTTTTGACCGTTCTGGTTCGCTCTCAACTTCCATCTGGCAGCCGTTTTATAAAATAAATAAAAACTCATTGTGCGCTGCCCAGCACCCAAACGCCACACACAGAGTTGGCAACTCGGAGGATTCAGTGGCTAAAGAGACAGATACTTCCCCTCGAGAGCTGATGGACGCCAGACGTAAACGGAGGGTGAGCTCGACGCGGCAGGTCGGCTCCGGAGGAACAACCCAAGGGGAAAGGAATGAGTGTTTAGACATCCAGTTATATTCCAGCTAACTGTCGAAAGCACAGCAGGTCAAAGTTCACCGGGAGGTCCATGTGTAAATGTTTACAGCTTCCTGGGCGTGGGGTGAGGAGGACATGACATGTTCTCTTGTGTTTCTCTTCCCAAATAAGTTTGGCAAACATTTTGGGTTTTGACTAACGATCCGACTGCTGCGGGAGATTTCCTCACGGCGGTGGTGCTGTTCCCGAATCTCAGAAGAGATTTACTCAAATGGATCAGATCTCATCATCCCCCGTGTTAGGAGATGAGGCCAAGAACGGATCATGAAACATGAACTGTAATAAAGTGAAGTTTCGTTGTTACGGTGCCAAATAAACTGTAATGTCTCAGGCATCCAGGCCTTTGGTGAAGAAATGTTAATATTATAAAATATGGCTCCTATTTATCTCAGAGATATTGTAAAGACTCACACATTCTGTACAGGAGATAGTGTATATATGTTCTAATCAGAGCAGGGGCTGATGCCGGGGGAGAATATAACGCACGACAGACTGATTTTTTGGAAGGAAATTAACTTTGAATTATATTACGGGTTTGCAGACGTGCCGCTCGGAGGAGGAGAGCAACGTGGGAACGAGGCGAGGGAAAGACGGGAGTCGCTTTCCACGCGGTGAGTCATGGAAAAGCTCCTCGCTTGTTGGGAAGGACACGTCCTGCCTCTCATTACTCAACTTGTATTGAATCTGAAAGGTACAGAAGAGGGGGGAGGGGAGGGGAGGGGGGGGTTTGCTCTCTCATTCCTCTCTCTTGTTGCTCTCCTCCCCGTCTTGTCTTCCTCACTTCCGTCCCGCGGTCGCCGCTCGTCACGCAGCGGGAGCCTCGGACGGTTAATGCAGGCAAGATTAATTTCCTGAGGTTAATTCCACACACACACACACACACACACAACCACACACACACACACAGACAACCACACACACAGAGAGCTCTCCGGTCGAGTGTTAAACTGGGCGTGTGTCCACTCCACCTTTTCTCCCTAAGCCCATAAGGCTATTTCCAGATTTCTCCAGTTGAGGATGAATGTTTAGACTCCGTTGCCAGAGACTTTGTTCTTCCGGTGGATGAAACTCTTAAACCCTCGACATATATTTAAGATCTCCTGCAAGAATAAACCACCCTGTCTTCGGTGTTTATTCTGACATTCTCTGTTCAGATCCAGGCTGGGCATGAACACATCGGGGCCTCACACAGTCTGAAATATATCTGGTATGACAACAATTTTTCCATCTGTTTTGAAGCTAACCGACTCGTGTGTCTGTGAATGTGCCCGATTGTCTGCATGGGGTTTACTCGTCTAAACTCCTGGTTGCTAAATCAGATTACGGCCCTCGAGACAATCTCTTTTTGTGCGCCGCTCGTCTTCTTTACACGTTATCGCAGCGGTTCCCAGAGTTGCTCAGAAACCCTCCGTGCTCGACATCAGCAGACCGTCACAGCGTGTCCCATGATCACACTGAGCGGCTGCCCGGTAACACGTAATAGAGAGAGGGGGGGGGGCATACACTGTGGGCCGTCCTGCTGCCGGCGAGCTTTGTAGCTTACGGGAACACAGAGATAATGTATGAGAGTTCTGGAAAATAGCAACGTGGCCCCCCCCCCCAGAGGAACTACCCCACACTGACACGGCGTGGCCTCTGGCGAGATGAAACGGGGGAACGATGAAGTCAGGGAGTGTTAACACTTAGACAGGTTCAGAGAGGAGCCCCCCCCCCCCCCCCCACAGAGCACCGCCGCCCCGAAACAAAAGGCAGAGGAGGAACAGAGGAGGTCTCCGACCCTCGCGGGGAGACCCTCTGATGACCCAGCGGAGACAGGAAACAGGAAGTGTGACCCCCCCTGACCTCCTCCTGGGGGGAGGGTGGGAGGGGTGTGGGATCCTCACACGTGAGCGTGCCCAGTGACAACAAGGCCAGGATGTGTGGGGGTCAGATTGGGAAGAGAGGCCGCGGGCAGGAAGACTCGACTGTTCTGCTCGGTTCAACAATAAGCTGAGGATCAGCCGAGAGAGAGACAGTGAAGTAAAGCCCGGTGAGCCTCGCTTGTCGGCTGCGTGATAATTACACCCAGGGGGGGGGGGGGGGGAGTGGGAAGAAGAGAGGCGACCTCGGCTCGGGCCCCAGGGCGGGGACCGGTGGAGGGGTGGAGGAGGGGGGAGGTGGAGGTAAGGAGGAATGGGTGGCAGTGGTATAAGGCATGGTCGGGGCCTCATTAGCAGGCGGACTAATTGGGAGGAAAAGGGCCCTCACATGCTCCGTCTGACCTCCCAGCCAGCAAGGGAGAAAGCCAGAGTGGGAAAGGGGGTGTACAACGTGTGTGTGTGTGAGTCTGAACGACGGATTCCTAAAGTTAAGGAGCCATAACTCCTCATAACTCCTCAAATCCTAAATACACCGTGAAGTCCGAGGCTCTCCGGAAAGCGAGAGGATGACGTGCGTGCGTGGCGAGACCCGACTGCACCTCCGCAGACGCCCCGCGGCTCCTCGGAGGTTTACACCAGGTGTCGCACTTCATAAAAATAAAAAAAAAGAACCCGCACGGCTTAACCCCCGCAAACAAACACAGCGGGCCGTATATAACAGCTCTCCTTCCAACCTCCGGCTTCCAGGGCAGTCGTACTCCACAACCGTTAAAAAAAAAAAAAAAGAGAAAGGGGAGAGGACGAGGGCCCGGAGGGCGCCGGGTGGGAGGGGGGGGTGAATTAAATAACGCTTCAAAAACCCCTCAGTAAATAACATCAAACAGAAGTCGGGCTCTTTGACTGCAGCGAGCATAACGGCCAGGTTAGCAAGTGTAAGTTTACGAAACAGCAGGCCGAGTCTGACACCCACGGCGTCTATTAGTCCGATATCAAGCGCACCCTGTCGGGGGAAAGGGCCGCCGCGTGCTCGCCTTCTCATGCGGCGACTGTAATGATTGTGTTTCACTTCATGTGCGTGCACGTGTCGCCGCCGCACAGGAACCCGGAGACGTACGTTCGGAACGACGCGTGTACGAGATCAACTGCTGCAAAGTGTGCGCGTGTGAAAGCTGTCCCGACTTAAGCGTGCGAGTTATGGATATTAAAGAAGCGCATTCTGCGCGAGGTGTTCTGAAGCGCGCACGCCGCCCGTGGCTCCGGCGGCTCGGAGGAAGTGAGGCTGCGTGATGGAATTTGTGTGGCGCTCGGGATCTGGTTTATTTTCCACCCTGGAATTCTGTCCTATATAAATGCAGGATTCTTTTTTCTTCTTCTTCTTCGCATGTTTCTGGCTTCAATTACACTGTGAAGCCATGGGTGGAGGGGGGGGGGGGGTGGGGGGGGTTCCAGGGAGTCTAACCTGGAGTCTGTCACACACAGCTCAGCACAGCTGGTTGAGCTGGAAAAGAGAAAGGTGACGGACCGGCAGATAGAGAACGCCTCGACGCGTGAGTGAGGTGCAAAAATGTAAAACAAAAAATGTCAAAAACGTTGGCGAGCAACGTGATGATGTCTCTTCAACGGTCTTCAGACAAAATAACTGTGATTCGTCGATTGCAATTGGTAACAATCTTCCACAAAGATGTCTTTTCATATGCGCGGTAGATGAGTGTCGTGTAGCCCAGAACCGGCTGTCAGAAGAACCCCAGGAGGTCTGACCCTCCAAATGGCAAACTCATCTAACAAATGAGTGGGAAACGCTCTGTAATCAAAGAGCAATCACGTAATTGCTCTACTTTGCCACCAGCTCCGCCATCTCCTGTGAGATTAGAGTCGTTCGCAGGAGAAACCCGATACTCTGGGAAGTTAAACAGATGTTTAAAACAAAAAAAAACCTCATCTCCTCCCGACGAGAACACACCACCACGTTCTAATTTGAGAGCCGCTGCCTCCTCACTTGGCCAGTTTTTATATAAAGTGTGTTAATGTTCTCGAGCACTCTTTGGCGTCGCAGAATATCTCCCGCTTGACGTCACAGTTAGCTGGAAAAGTGCACTCTTTATCAGCTTTAACACGCTGCATACACAGGGCGCAACACTCAGACAGGAATCTGTTACACAGCAGGGCCCAGAGAAGTCTCCGGCTCCTCGACGGTCCTGCACTCAAAGAAATGACTCATTGGATGAACTCAATTAAATTGTTGGCAGGTTTTCCATCCAATAATTATATGCAACTCCAACTCAAATTTAGCACATCAGTGCAATAAAATGTAATTTAGTTAGTCCAACTCATTTGTTTCAAATACATCTAAAATAAAATAACGATATTCATTAAATTAAATTAATTTGTGTTTGTCCAACTCAAAATATAAACTAACTAACTAAAAAAATATGCAAACTCCACGCAGAAGGAACACCCGACTGGGAATTGAACCCACGGGCCTCTGGCTGTGAGGTGACAGTGCTAGCCACTACACCACCGTAAGTGTCTTCACCTCATGCAAACAACTGATTTTCAGCTGGCGCATGCGCAAAGGGTAGTCCTCAATGAAACACATTTATTTTGAGTTGATATGCACACCATCTAACCTAAATAAATCTAATAAATGAAAGTATTCATACATTTTGTGTTACACCCATTAAATATGAATATCTATTTTTATAATTGATTTATTTAAATGTATCAAACAATATTTAAATGTGTCACCTCTAAGAAGGGCTTGAATCGTTTTTTTGAGTGTGCGCTGTTTAAATTGTTCCAAGTGGAGAAGCAATAACCGAGGCAGAAAGGCATTTCTCCTCCATCCATTTATAGTGCACAGTTCACTTTAAACTTGGCTTGTGGCTCAGTCATGACATCAGCCGCTTTAGGCGTGAGAAAACGCTGTTTTATAAGCGCGAGGCGACTCAGAGTTTTTTTCTTGTTTTTTTTCTTCTTCTTTCTTTTTGGTGTTTAGTTTAGCCTTCGCAGAGGCACAAAAGGCGAGAGGTCTCCCTGCCAGACTGTCTCTGTTTCTGCAGATTCTCTGATCAACACTGACAACGTGAGAAATGACACATTTCCTGCCGCGTAGCTGCATTTCACGGGGCAATCGTCACGGAGCACTTAGGAGTGGAGGAATGAAACATCGGGGGGATTAAAGTTGGAAGGAAGTGGATTCTTTGGAGGGGTCCCATGTTCCCCCCTCGCTGTTGGGAGAGAGTAGCCCCTATATATATATATTTTTTTACGACATGGTCTCGCACACTACGGGGCTGCAAGGGACTGATTCTTGGTTGGAAAGTGGGTCAGAACTATTTACTGTGCTCCCTGCTTGAATAATAATGATCATTCAAATGGAAAACGTGTGCTGGATAAAAGAGCTGAGCAGGACTTTTATTGACCTGAATGCGGGGCCAATGAATGTGCACATCCTTCAAGTCGGCAGAAGACATTGCGAGACTGGAATTCTGCTGTTTTCAATCAGCATGGCACTCCCCTGGTGGACCGGGAACATCACACATTACTTTCTCATTGTATGCCGCGTATGAACCGACCAGACCAAAAGCTATGATCTGTGGTCTGTGGCCTCCTCTCCTATCAGATGGTTAATTAGTCCGTTTGCTTTCAGCCCTGCGACATCCAGAGCTGGAGGTCCTTTCAACTGGCGGGGAGGCGGAGACCTTATAAAACTGCTTTTTAACGAAACAACATCACTTTCTCCAGTGTTCTTCAGAGGTTGTTTACAAGACGCTGGCTCCTTGCAGCTGAGACGGGGAAATACTGCGTATAGTAGAGTCAATAAACATTAAGCAGGGTTATAAAGCAGGTTTAAGGGTTTGCCTCTGACATCTGCCTTCTCCACTGGCAGTTTTTTGTCACGCATTAACATATCCTACCTTTCATACGTACTGGTATTAAAGATACCGCAACAATCTGGACAGTTTCATGGTTCCCTGAGGACGGATCATACAGACTTGTTTCTCCCCCATCACCTTTACATCTTGTGTCATCAGGTCAACGTTTGCTTTTGATTAAGTAAAGTGTCTTAAGATCTACGAGATAGGCCTATAATTGCACATGTTGTAAATAATTCATCGTTTCCAGAGGAATGTATCCGAATAACTTTTCAACCTTCGACTAGCTCTTCACGTCTCTTGGATTTATTGTCATGAAATGCTGCACAGGGATCCGAGGTAATAACGATGACGATCCATTCACTTTTCAGCAGGCGTCACCATCAGGTCAAAAGTTAAATAGGTCCAACATCCTTTGGTTCAAGACCATCAAGCTTCAATACTTTGTGTTGAGTGCCAACGAGCAAATGTTTGCACGCTAACACGCCAAACTGATATGGCGACCATGGTAAACATTATAATAGCCTAATATTAGCATCTTAACACCTCCAGACCCACATCAACACAGTCTTTCTTTAGGTGTGGGGGCTGGGGGTGTTAATGCTAGATAACAAGTTCACACGACATGAAGAGAAGAACCTGAGGAACCATTTGAGATGCAGCTCAGCAGTGTGCTAGCTCTTTCCAGTGCTAACATGGCGTTGTTTTGAGTGTAAAGGGGCTTAGAACATTATAATTAAAGTATATCTCTGAACTCTATTATCTCTCTTAAGGTTGCTGTGTTTCATATGGTTAAGTATTGTCCCTTGAGCTTTAATTGTTAGCCTGATTTAGCCTCTCAAAGGCAGTAATGCAGCTAGCATTCTGATGTTAGCATTTAGCTCAACTCTCACTGCTTAGCGAGCCTAACTAGATCCTCACTGACCTGCTAGAAGGGCTGTTGACCCGCAGTCTTGTTCTTCATTTAGCAGTGAACAATCAATGTGTTTCTACAGTCTTAGCTCATGTAACAAATGGATATAAACATAGGAAATAGGAATATAAGAATAGGAACAGCTAATAATGTAAATTGAAACCTCAAAAGTTACCGTGGTGAGTGAGCTCTCTCAAGAACAAGACCACACTATAATGTTAAAAACTTCACAAGGGGAGTTTTTTATTATTGCAGGACTATTGTATTATATTGCATCATCTTTTGAGGCGTTCCTCTTATTTAGTCTACCTCGGTCGAGTGATGATTTGTCGTAATGGAAATATCTGTGTAATCTGATTTCTCAGAGTCATAAACAGTTTTACTGCACGTGAAATATGCAATCAAAAGCAGTCGGCCTTTCTTCAGATGTTAATCCAGCCCATTGATGTCGGGATCTGAAGGGGAAGTTGGAAAATGTGCTCGACTCCGCTGTACGGTCATCAGATATGGGGTTAAAAGCTCCCATGTGCATGTCCAATCTGCATAAATAGCAGGCGTTTATGTAAACGGATTCAAACCCCCGTAAATGTCCACATGTCCACCGCGTCGTCGGAGTAACCGGCCAATGGGGAACGAGCGTTCGGTTACCGAGAGCGTCCGACCTCAAACACACACACACACACACAGGCAGGAAGAGCTTGACGGCGTCCGTGTTTTCTTATGGATCGTCTGAAGGTCCGTGACACAATGAGCTCCGTCGTTTCCCCCGAGCTGCATGTTCTTGCAGAACCCATCAAAAGCTCATCAGGAACCGGATCCACTGTAAACGTTCTGCTCTGCTTGCCATCACATCGCCGCAAATGTTTGTCCCTGGCAGCGGCAGGAAGTTTTCAAAGGCTTATTATATTAGGACGTGTGCACGTCCTGTGTTTTTAGGATTATAGGACGATTCCAGTTTTATTACAAATACACACAACTGCATTGGATTATGTTTGTGTAGTTTTGGCAACTATTTCTATGGGAATCACAAATATCATACTCACCAAGTTAACTGCTGAAGGATGGGAATAATGTTGCAACGCTGCTAAAAAAAGTTAGACAAGGACGAGGGACGACCAAACTGATTAAAAAAAGAATAAAATAAAATACATATAGAAGAGGTGAGCCGTTACAGTGATTCCCTAAACTGTACGACATACACATCCAACAAACCATTCCGGTATAACTTCCACACAAACGTCCTGAGCAAAGTAGTGATTGCAATGCAGTCGTCCTGTGCTTTGATTATTACCAACATTTAATGCTCATTTATTTGGTTTTACCTCTAAATAAAGTGGTTTGAATAATCTGGCTCGTTCACAACGTGTCTGATCACATGACCGTTTTTTTTCTCAAATAAAGAGTAGCTGAAGTGGCTTTTCAAAGTAACGATATCAAATTGAATTAGTACATAGTAAGAGTCGTAACATGGCCAAAACTCCAATGATATGACTATTTATAAACAGGAATGTTTTTAAAACTAAGGTCTAGGATGAATCCCTTTGGGGGGTGTTCTGAAGAGGGTAGAGGGCAAGTAAACACCGAAAGGTCCCGTTCAAGTGTCGCTCCTCTCACTTACGGGGCTAAAGTGCCCGTGAGGTAATACAGCAAAAGTAATTGGGCAAATTACAGCGTCTCAACCCGCAACCCTCTGTAGTTGTCTTGCGGGTCTCTGGTTGTCAGAGGAAGGTCCACCGTCGCTGCTCGGTTCCCCCGGGTTGTTTAAACAGGGGAGAAGGATTGTAATCCGGTGTGACAGGCCCGGAGCACTCAGACGCTCGATCACATACAAACGGAATCACACGCAAACACACTTTGCAGCTGGAAGACGGTGTGTGTGTGTGTGTGTGTGTGAGTGTGTGTGTTGGTGAGATGTCGGGGTGGGTGGCACAGCAACCTCCCCGACGTGTCGACAGCTATGAGCGCGACCACGACGACCCGGGGCTGACGCGGAGACTCTACGTACAAGCATCTCTGCGCTACCAAAAGGTGGGGTTTCCATGGCGACGATGTCACACACACACACAACGAAAAGGGGCCTTGACATCAGCTGGGGGCTGGCTGTGGATGGAGGGCATCGTTTCTTTCGGCCTCCATAACCCTCGTCTGCCTTTTGGTGGATTTGAATCTCAAAGGAAGTTGTTTTGGGGATTTCTTTTGCAGTGCAGATGAGACACAAAATAATATACTGTATATATATATATAAATATATATATATATATAGATTCATTTAGTGAATAGATATTCTTGTCAAAAGCATTCCTGTGCTCATGGTGTTGACACGAGAAACATTCACAACTTACCGTAAAAAAGAGGTAGACGGTGGTACACGTACAAACACACAAACACTGGACACACACACACACACACACACACACACACACAGCGCTGACCTGGTTGATGTGTTTGAGTTTGTCTATGATCTGGCTGATGATCGGCTCGGGGGGCTTGTTGCTTCTGGACTCGGAGCCGGGGTGCGATCTCTTCAGGCCCGGCCCGGGAAACCTGACAGGCCGGGGAGACAAAAGGGGATCAGTTGGTTTTTTTCTTCTACAAGATTATTTTTGTCCCCGCTTTTTTTCTTCCTTTATTGGATCGTACCGATACAGACAGACAGAGGGGACACCATGCAGCAAAATGGTGTTATCTTTAGAAGAGTTTCACATGAGAGGAGGACGTCATGAACTGGACCTTTCCTTTCACTCCAAACAAGGCGCTTGTCACCCCCTAGTGCCCAAAAGAGGAATTACAGCTCATCTGTTTTTGTAACTTTCAGGCGGCTGGAAAGTCAATTAGTAACTCAACCCTTATCCAGAAGGAGTAACTCTTCCCTTGAAGACACTACGTCTATAAAGTTAAACAGCGGGTGATATTTTGAATGTCTCAAGATAGATTTTTTTATATCTGTCATAAAAACCTTAAAAAGACTGGAGACGCAAAACGTTTCAGCATCAGAGGTTTTAAAAAGTCGGTGATGTCATTCTCTCAGGAGTTTAACCACTATAATAAAGTCTGGCTGATGATTCACGTCACACACACACATTAAACGGGTCAATAAGTGGCTTTTCGTCCTATCTGCTCTTGTGTGTGTGCGCAGCAGCCTCCGGGCAGGTGCTCACACGTCTCGCCGTGTAACTGAGGAAACGCGGCTCTGTTGACACCTGTGTATGTTCTCAGGGGGAGGAGCTTCGAGAGTCTGAAAGGACTCCTGCAGGTGTTTCTCTGCTCCTGGCAGCGGCGGGCGTTAACCCCTTCACACCACCACCTCCTCCTCAGCTCGTCCACTACCTGAGACGAGCGCGTTCAGGTGAGCCGCCGGAGTCAGGACGGACGGCATGTCTTCCCACAGCGATGACCTCACCGCCGCGGGAGGCGGTGAGGTCATCGCTGCATTGAGGCAAATGTTGGAAAAGATGGAGGAACAAATGGGCCACCAGTCAGAGGGGGTGGGGGGGGGGTTCAGAGTATCAGAGTAAAAGAGAGGAAAGGGGAGAAGAACATGTGTGTTTGTGAGTGTGTGTGTGTGTGCGTTGAAAGCATGAGTTCATACTCTGCTCTCATCTCTTTGACATTGCCCTGAGCACTTACACACCTCTACACACACACACACAGCTACACACACACACCTACACACCTACGCACAGCTACACACACACATACATACACACACCTACACCTACACATCTACACACACACACACACCTCCACACACACAGACACACACCTACAAACACATACCTACACACACACATACATACAAACACACACACATACACCTACGCACAGCTACACACACACATACATACACACACACCTACATACACACACCTACACATCTACACACACACACACCTCCACACACACACCTACACACCTTCGCACAGCTACACACACACACATACATACATACACATTGAATGTATTTTAACTCTAAATCTGTCCTTCTGTACACATTACATCTATTGTTCTGTCCATCCTAGGAGAGGGATCCTCCTCTGTTGCTCTCCTCCAGGTTTCTTCCCTTTTTTTCCCCCTGAAGGGTTATTTGGGAGTTTTTCCTGGTCCGATGTGAGGTTTTGGGGCAGGGATGTCTATGTGTACAGATTGTAAAGCACTCCGAGACAAATTTGTAATTTGTGAAATTGGGCTATACAAATAAACTGAATTGAATTGAATACCTACACACACACACCTACACATCTACACACACACACACCTCCACACACACAGACACACACCTACAAACACATACCTACACACACACATACATACAAACACACACATACAGCTACACACACACATACATACACACACCTACATACACACACCTACACATCTACACCTACACACACACACACCTCCACACACACAAACACATACCTACACACACACATACAAACACACACACCTACACACCTACGCACAGCTACACACACACATACATACACACACCTACACACACACCTACACGTCTACACACACACACCTCCACACACACAGACACACACCTACAAACACATACCTACACACACACATACATACAAACACACACATACACCTACACACACAGACACACTTACAAACACATACCTACACAAAGCTACACACAGCTACACACACACATTCATACATACATACATACACACACATATACCAACACACCTACACATCTACACCTACACATCTACACCTACACACACACACCGACACATCTACACACACACACACCTCCACACACACACCTACAAACACATACCTACACACAGCTACACACAGCTACACACACATACATACATACACACACATACACCAACACACCTACACACACCTACACATCTACACACACACACACACAACCCTACACACACACACATATATACACACGCCTCCACTCATCAGTCTTTCTCCCCTCAGCCAGACTTTTCATTTAACTCAAATGACATTTCCCCAGTTATTTATTATTCTTATTAGCCATGATCTCACCCCCGCTAATTATCACATTAATAATGGAGGAAGATGTGTGATCCATTCAGGAGAGAGAGAGAGAGAGAGAGAGGAAATATGGGTCGAGGAAGGAGGATTAGGGGGGGGGGGGGGATCCGGGGCAGGCGAGTGTTTCACATGATGGTCCAAAACATCTTTTCACCGAGACATAATTCAGCATCAAGTTAAAGTCATTATCTCACCGATAGTCTCGCTCCTCACCTCTCAGTTTGTTATCTCGTCGTTATAGTTACTGCCGAGCTGATCACATCAGTTATCTCCACTGATATCCTAATCTAATCTAATCTCACACCAATCACCACGCCGTTAGGTCCAGTCTCACACTTCAGAGTGAACAACGGCGGGGGAGAAGACACACATCACGGGCGTCTGGCGCTCTTCACGCCGCCCGCTCGCACCTCCAGTCAGCCGGCGACAGGCGGAGGGTCAGGGTGTGTGGGCGGTGCTCACGGCGCGGTCGTTACCGTTAACACGACCGCGCTCCTGCAGGCTGAACGTCAACCGGAGTCACACTGAGAGGACATGATGGAAACATCGCTGTAAGGGACTGTAGGATCATTATTGAGGGGGAGTTGGTGGAGGGGGGGGGGGACATTATCTCTTTCATTTGTAATAAAAACAAAACAGCAAAAAGCTCACCACGGGGGCATTCATGCTTTCCTTTAAACAACAGCAACACCCTCCAATGATGTGCACATTATATAACGCAGTTAAACTGGTCGAGCTCGTTTAATAGTTGTAATTAAATTCAAATTTGGTGTGATTTCTAGTCTGTGGACTCATTACTGGCTCTCAGTGCGTCGTCCGGTCCGTCAGGGGCGGTTGTAGGATTCCAAGAATAGGGGGGCTAAATAATTTGTTGGGGGGGGCCCAGATATCCATTGTTAGAGACAGTTCATATCTTGGTTGAATCAGAAAGTGATTTTTTTTGCTCTGTAGTTTTCTTCCATTCAGTATCTGATGAACACAGGAGACAGAATGTCAGGGTCATCGTGATATTTCATGCTCATTTGGACTCTATCACTGAGATAAAGATGAACTAGTTCAGTGACAAATATACAATTCAATGGGGAAATTAATAATATATATTAATGCAAAGAATAGAGAGATTTACATTGTTATTTCTTATCTTTAGAATTTGCTTATTCACACTCTCGGTCAGATAACAAGATGACGTCTCATCTGTTGTCATCTGCGCGGTTTTACATTTTCATTACATCCAAAAGAGGAATGGACATTCGATGTTTCTGAGACGTTATCCCAGTAATCAGCGTGACGCTGTGTGAGTGAAAAGTGCTCCTCTGATCTCGGCTCCGGGCAGCACGGCAAACAAAAAGCAACGCATTTAGGATATCGCTCCTCGAGTATACCCGACCCATCGGAGCGCTTATCCCCCCCCCCTCCACCGTCTAAATATACCTCGCTCGAGACAATACGAGAACGAATGGCGACGTTTGGCTCCGTGAACGATGTCTGGGGGAGGAGGATGGAAGACGATACCGGAGTGAACGTGGACCTCAGAGTGAACGTGCAGGCCTATATTTGCCCTCGCAGATCACACAGTAATCTCTCCATCATTTTTCATCTCCTCTTCCCGCCTCCCTAGCACTGTTTGGTCCAGCATGCATTCATCCCCTCCGGACAGCTTTGCCCCCCCCCCCCTGCTAACCCAATGTCTCTTCTCAGATTCAAGACTCCTTTTGCCATTTTTGTAACAAGACTCTCTTTTTTCAGCAGTTTGAGAAAAACCTCGATTATATTCTCTTTTTGGGAAAAACGCAGATTATATTCTCTCTTTGGGAAAAAACTGATTATATTCTCTCTTTAGGAAAAACGTAGATTATATTCTCTCTTTGGGAAAAAAACTGATTATATTCTCTCTTTAGGAAAAAACGCAGATTATATTCTCTCTCTGGGAAAAACTCATATTATATTCTCTCTTTGGGAAACACTCTGAATATATTCTCTCTTTTGGAAAAACTCAGAATATATTCTCTCTTTGGGGAAAAAAACGGATTATATTCTCTCTTTGGGAAAAACGCAGATCATATTCTCTCTCTGGGAAAAACTCAGATTATATTCTCTATTTCGTAAAAACTCAGATTATATTCTCTCTTTAGGTAAACCTCAGATTATATTCTCTTTTTGGGAAAAAATCAGATTATATTCTCTCTTTGGGAAAACCTCAGAATATATTCTCGGCCGCTGCCTTTGGGGGAAAAGAGGTGAATCATTAACCTGCATTGATTGAATTCCACACGTAATTTAAAAAGCAAATAAAAAAGATGAACTCGAAAAAGGATGAAATTCGACGCGGGCGAAGAAGAGAGGTGAAGTTATGATGTGCGGAGCCAAAAGGACGCGGGGGTGAAGTGATGATGTCGTGCCAACCAAATGAGGTTCTGCAGAGACGTCGGATGAGATGAGAGAGAGAGCGATCGAACACACACACGCAATTAACTAAGCGAGAGTAAGGTGACGGCGCCCGACATTAATAACAACCCATCGAGCCAAAGTCAAGATATACACTCGCGCTCCGTGGGGGAGAGAGAGAGAGAGGGGGGGGGGGGCTCATCTTCTCTGGGCAAACTTACCCTTCAGCTCACCTCCACTCTCCTGGATGTGCTGCTGGATTATCGAGAATTTAAGGAATTCAGAGCAGACTATTTGTGTAACGGGGTCATCTAGAAAGGCAATAAAGGTTCCTTTCCGTCTATATATGGGCTCTCATTGTGTGTGTGTGTGTGTGTGTGTGTGTGCGTGTGTGTGTTATACTGATGTACCTGTCTGTCATCTCCTGTCCGTTCCAGCAGAGGGAGTGGTTCTCCGGAGCGGGCTCGCGGCTGCACAGCGCCTCCCCGAGACCGCTGTAGAAGGAGCTGAAGCCCTTCAAGTTGGATATGAACTCCCTGAGGTCAAAAGAAAAGAGAGAGAGAGAGAGAGAGAGAGGGGGAGGAGAACAGAGGTGTAATAAGAGAGGGGATCTCGAGAGTAAATCCCTATAGAGGCCAGATTGAGCATCGCCTCTCGTCCTAATTGACATTAATCTGACTGCTGAGGCCAGAAGCCTCGCTGGGCATTAGAAGCAAACAGCGAGAAGCCTGTGGGCGGGGCGGCGGGGACGCCGTGTGGGTCATCAGCTCCATCGGCTCCATCAGCTCCATCGGCTCCATCGGCTCCATCGGCTCCATCGGCTCCATCGGCTCGGAAAGCAGATTTCTCCTCACCTGCGGAGGCCGAGCAGAGTCTCGTCGGAGTCCGGGGCATCGCGGGCCGCGGGAGGAGGCGGCGGAGGATGAGGAGGTGACGGAGGGGAGGAGCCCGCCGAGCGGGAGGCGCGCTGAGGAGTGTTTCCACACATCCCGCTCACCTGCAGAGGAGAGAGAGAGAGAGAGAGATGAAGAGAGACATCGAACAAACAAGTCATTGTACCTTCTTCTTCTTCTTCTTCTTCTTCTTCTCGCCATTGTTTACCCACACGGGGACAACGCAACAACAATAAATAAGAAGTCACCCCCCCCCCTCTGTCTCTTAGAGATAATAACGGACCCGGCACATTCTTTTCAGGTGCAATAAAAATGCAAATGTCTGTTAATGTTTAGCTCGTGTTTAATGATTTGTCGGCGGTTTAATTTCCCCGGAGGATTCCGGTGAGGCTTCATCCCGCCGCGTCACGGTTACGGCGAATTGAGCCCAAAGTGAAAAAGGCTGAATACTGATGTGACCTGATAGAGCACTGGACATCTTTATCTGGCCACCGAGGCCACACACACACACACACACACACACACCCACACACACACACACACGCACACACATACACTTGTTTATTGCATCAATGCTGACACACTCAAAACGGAACAGCTGTAAGATATAATCGTCAGGGTTAATCAATCTTGTTATCCAAGGAGGCACTCATAGTCACAGCACACACACACACACACACACACACAGAGAGTCCTGATTTAATACCCAGCATCCCTGACTAGCCATCTCCACTAATAGTCCCCTGCCGTGTAAATCTCACACACACACACACACACACACACACACACACACACACACACACACACACACACACACACACACACACACACACACACACACACACACACACACACACACACACACACACACACACACACACACACACACACACACACACACACACACACACGGTCTCCGTCACCTCATTCCCGTCCTCTCATGTAATGCTGCCGCTCTGCCCGGAGCGAGCCGGAGCCCCCACAGGCCATGATTTATGTGATTGGAGTCCTCCTCCTCCTCCTCCTCCTCCTCCTCCTCCTCCTCCTCCTCCTTTTGTGCGTTCTCAGGTAGCCGCGGGGGAGTTGTGGCACAAGGGAGGTACGAATTCAGACCCAACCTCCCCTCCCCCTGATTGTTTCCGGATTCTTCTAGGAAGGGGCTCATTAGCGGGGCGTTCGTATCACCCGGGGCCGGACGAAGGCGAACGGGAGAGCGTGCAGGAAGAGCCCGAAGCCTCGGGAACATCTGCACACTTTGATCTGCACTGAGCGGAGAGGTGCTGACGGCCAGTAATACAACACACACACACACACACACACACACACACGCGTCACAGTTGCACACCTGCAGCTCAGGTTGCATGTGGCTTGTGCAAACATGGCGTAAAGATAAACTCTCAACCAATCAATGGCGCTGCCTGTGGATCCGGCGTGCGAGGCGTCCACATTAGTCGCGACCCCCCCCCCGGAGTCAGAAGAGAGACGATGCTATCGGCGTTATGAAAAGGTGCACAGCTGTAACGGATCGGAGAGGGTTTTTTTGGTGAGTAATGTTTGTGTTCCAGGGGAGTTCAGGCAAAGGGCGGGGGGGGGCAGACTGCTGAGTCAGCATTCAGCACTCCTCCTCCTCCTCCTCCTCCTCCCTGCATTGTTGTCAGCAGCAGAGGAACGGGCTTCTGGTGAATCGGACACATTATATTCACCTTATTCCGGCTGAAATAAGGTGAATATAATATTTATATATATATATATATATATATAAAATCAAGTTGTTGGTATATATATATATATATATATATATCAAAACCTTGATTATATATATATACCAAAACCTTGATTTTTTATATATATTTATATATATATATATAACACTAAATTGAGGGTAAGACAAGAGCGCTGCAGGGATTTTATCACGGACATTTCCTCAAGACTAGTTCAACTCCAGAGTCAGATCCAGACACCTGATCATCAGTGACATCATCTCCACGTTACATGGGTGCACAAACACCACACTATGTAGATTTATAGCCTTAGGCTTATCTGCATTAATGTATTTACTTTATTAGTCTTCCCCCATGTTGAAATTCTACATCAATGTTTTATCATATTACATTGTCTTTGTTCCCTAAATATTCATTTGGTTGAATGAATACAGGCACACGTGTCTCTTTTTATCCCCTAGATTAGTTTGTATAAACATAGTTTTCTGAACATGCCTCTTCACGTCCATGTACGGGCATAAAGCGTGCGAACGCGGATCAAAGCGTGTTCAAACGGAGCTTCAGGTGAAGCTCCGTGGCTTTCGGTCTAATCTTTAAATCTCACTAATCAGTTCAGCTCAGAACGCCTATTTATAAATCCACCACTTCACGAACGCCGACGTGACGATAATGAGATCAACAAAAATCCATCAAATATCTTTTAAATTAAAAGAAAAAGTGTAAATATCTTAAATCTCCTGCACGGTGGAACACAGAATTCCCTGACGCCGAGTCACTGAAATAGACGGGAGAGTCTCGTTTCACACGAGACGTCGGTTGTTTGTGCGTCGACGCTTGTGAGGAAAAATGATTTCACGCTCATCGCTCAGAATTCTGCCGATCCTGAAGGATTCAGAGCCGTGAGGAGTTCTGAGAGCCCCGTGTGTTTCTGATTTGATGGACGCGGTTCTGATGCTCGGGAAGCGTTCTGATCGGCGGGTCTGAAGTGGACTCGTCACATTCCCTTCAAAGTGGGATGGGAAAGTAAAACATGTGAAAGGAACATGATACATCCCATAATAAGGTGCAATGAGGGACATATTGTCTGCATTGGGAGGAGAATTAAGATGAATAATTGGTTCAAGAGATAATTAAATTCAGTTTATTTTATATAGCCCAATATCACAAATTACAAATGTGCATCTTTAGAGCTTTACATTCTGTACACATACGACATTCCTGACCTTTGACCTCACATCGGATCGTAAGGTGAAGCTGGTTCCATAAAAGAGGAGCTTGATACCTGAAGGCTCTGGCTTCCATCCTCCTTTTTAAGACTCTAGTAACCACGAGTAGCGTGGGCGTACTCTGGAAGCTCTAGTCTGGTGAGCGATAATTTTCTACAGGGTGAGCTCTCTAGTGGGGCGATATGGTACTACAAGCTCTCTAGTGGGGCGATATGGTACTACAAGCTCTCTAGTGGGGCGATATGGTACTACAAGCTCTCTAGTGGGGCGATATGGTACTACAAGCTCTCTAGTGGGGCGATATGGTACTACAAGCTCTCTAGTGGAGCGATATGGTACTACAAGCTCTCTAGTGGGGTGATATGGTACTACAAGCTCTCTAGTGGGGCAATATGGTATTACAAGCTCTCTAGTGGAGCCATATGGTACTACAAGCTCTCTAGTGGGGCGATATGGTACTACAAGCTCTCTAGTGGGGCGATATGGTACTACAAGCTCTCTAGTGGAGCGATATGGTACTACAAGCTCTCTAGTGGGGCGATATAGTACTACAAGCTCTCTAGTGGGGCGATATGGTACTACAAGCTCTCTAGTGGGGTAATATGGTACTACAAGCTCTCTAGTGGGGCGATATGGTACTACAAGCTCTCTAGTGGGGCGATATGGTACTACAAGCTCTCTAGTGGAGCGATATGGTACTACAAGCTCTCTAGTGGGGCGATATGGTACTACAAGATTCAAGATTCAAGATTCAAGATGTTTTATTTGTCACATACACACACAGGGCGTGCAGCGAAATGAAAGTGGCAATGCTCAGCAGGAATGCGCAAGGGCAACAAGTACACACCATTTACAAATAAAAAACAACACAATATTTACAGTAAGTTTCAAGTTTCAAGTTTCAAGTTTTTATTGTCACATCCCCTTTTATACAAGTATAATCGGTTCGTGAAATTCTTATGTGCAAAACACCCGACAGCAGTAGCAGACTAAAAAAAGAATAAGAATGAGAATAAACTATACAATATCCACACACAAAAAAGAAGAAAGTATTAACAATATATATATAAAACAGTGTAATAGAATATACATCATGACAATATATATATATAAAACAATGTAATAAAATATACACTTTTTGAGACTATATATATATATATGTATATACATACAATATATATATACAATATATATATATATAAACAATGTAATAAAATATACACCATGGCCATAGATATTCACAGAATATGTTCTGGTGTGTAGTGTTAATGAGGGTCTCAGTCCTTGTTCAGCAGCCTGATGGCCTGACTGAAGAAGCTGTCCCTCAGTCTGTTTGTCGGCACTTGATACTGCGGTATCGCCTGCCTGACGGTAGAAGGGTGAACAGTTTGTGGCGGGGTGGTTATTGCCTTTCAGCATCCGTTTGGCCCTGGCCACGCACCGCTTGGTGTATATGTCCAGGATGGAGGAAGCTCACCTCCAACGATGTACTGTGCCGACCGCACCACCCTCTGTAGTGTTCTACGCTCCAGGGCGGTGCAGTTCCCGTACCAGGCGGTGATGCAACCTGTCAGAACACTCTCGATGGTACTGGTGAAGAATGTTCTGAGGATGCGGGGGCCATGTTGAATTTCCTCAGTCGCCTAAGGAAATACAGGCGTTGTTGGGCCCTTTTCACCACGTGAGTGGTGTGCGTGGTCCATGTGAGGTCCTCGGAGATGTGCACGCCGAGGAACTTGAAGCTGCTGACCCTCTACTGCAACTCCGTCTATGGAGATGGGGTGTGCTCTCCTCTCCGCTTCCTGTAGTCCACGATCAGCTCCTTGGTCTTCTTGGCGTTGAGGACGAGGCTGTTCTCCTGGCCCCACTGTACCAGTGATCCAACCTCCTCCCTGTAGGCTGTCTCGTCGTCGTCGGTGATCAGCCCCAACACTGTTGTGTCGTCAGCAAACTTGATGATGACGTTGGAGCTGTGCATGGCCGTGCAGTCGTGGGTGTACAGGGAGTAGAGGAGAGGGCTCAACACGCATCCCTGAGGGGCTCCCGTGTTGAGGGTCAGCGGCTCTGAGGTGGTACCGCCCATCCTCACCACCTGGCGGCGGCCCGACAGGAAGTCCAGTATCCAGCTGCACATGGTAGAGTGCAGGCCTAGACCTCTGAGCTTGGTGTCGAGCTTGGCGGGAACAATAGTGTTGAGCTGAGCTGTAGTCCACAACCAGCATTCGCACACAACAGTTCCTCCTCCAGGTGGGAAAGGGCGGTGTGAAGTGCCATGGCAATGCGTCGTCGGTGGATCTGTTTTGACGATATGCAAATTGCCATGGGTCCAGCGTGGCAGGCAACATGGAACAAATGAAGTCCTTGACCAACCTCTCGAAGCATTTACTGACAATCGAGGTGAGGGCTACGGGTCTCCAGTCATTCAGGCAGGTTACCTTGGGGTGTTTGGGGACAGGCACAATGGTGGACATCTTGAAGCTCTCAGGAACAACAGCCTGGGACAGGAGAGGTTGAAGATGTCTGCGAAGACTCCTGCCAACTGGTCTGCACATGCTCTGAGGGCGCGCCCCGGGATGTGGTCGGGACCTGCCGCCTTCCGGATGTCCACCCGCTTGAAGGCTCTGCGCACGTCGGCCTCTGAGATGATCAGCAGGCTGGTCTCCTCGGGCGGCGCTGCCTTCGGGCTGCCGTTCACGTCGAACCGAGCAAAGAATGTATTTAGCTCGCCTGGGAGGGAGGTAGAGGAGTTCTCTTCACCGCTGGTTCTCCCTCTGAAGTCCGTGATTGTCTGTAGCCTTCCACACACCTCTCACGTCATGGCTCTTGAGCTTCTCCTCCACCTTGTTCCTGAACTCCCGCTTGGCAGAGCCGATGGTCTTCGGGAGGTCGTAGCGGGCTCTTTGTATTCCGCCATATTCCCGAGTCAAAGGCGGTGTTACGCGTCGGAGTGCAGCGCGAACATCGCCATTTATCCACGGTTTCTGGTTGGGATAAATCCGAACCGACTTGGTAGGAACAACGTCATCTATGCATTTCTTGATGAACCCGGTGACTGAGGACGCGTACTCACTGGCGTTGTTGTCCGACGCGACCCTGAACACATCCCAGTCAGCACGTTCAAAACAGTCCTGTAGCATAGACTCCGATTGGTCCGACCAGCGTTGCACTTCCTTCACAGCGATTGGTTGCTGCTTCAGCCTCTGCCTGTAGGCGGGAGTAGTTGGATGGAGCGGTGGTCCGATTTGCGAGCGGTGGGCGGAGGAGGGCTTTGTATCCATCCCGGAAGGGAGTGTAGCAGTGGTCAAGAATCCGCTCCCCTCGTGTTGCTTTTATGTGTTGGTAGAACTTGGAGAACTTTCTTCAGGTTCGCTTTGTTGAAGTCCCCGCCACAATGAAAGCAGCCTCGGGGTGTGCCGACTCCTGCTCGCTGATCGCCCGTAGAGTTCCTTCAGCGCTATGTCCGTGTTAGCTTGAGGCGGAATGTACACAGCAGTTACGGTGACTGCTGTAAACTCCGCGGTAGCCAGAATGGTCGACACATGAGCATTAGGTACTCCAGGTCCGGGGAACAGAACGACTTGAGAGTATGTACATGACTTTGGTTGCACCAAGATCTGTTTATCATGAGACATACCCCTCCACGATCTTTACCAGAGAGAGTCTTTGTTCTGTCCGCGGTGGACGGAAAATCCTGCCGGCTCGATGGCTGAGTCGGTAACCTCCTCCGACATCCATGTCTCCGTAAGGCAGATGATGCAGTTGTCCTTAGTTTCGGTGGAATTGAATACGAGCCTGTAGCTCGCATAGCTTATTGTCCAAAGACTGTACATTTGCCAGTAAAATGGTGGGTAGTGGGGTCGATTGGCTCGACGTCTCAGCCTAACCAGCACGCCAGCTCGCTTCCCCTCCGTCGGCGACGTTTGCGTGAGATCGCGCCTAAAATGGACGGAGATAGTTCCGCTACTGTTCCTGGCGGGGCGTCCGGGTAAGAGTTGAAAAACTCTGGTAGGCGGCGAGCAACTGCGATCAATCTCCAGAAGTGTGCATCTGTCGTACGTTAACCGGCTGCTAACGTTTTGTGCAAAAATAGTCGCAATAAGAAGAATAAATATAAAAAAACTGCTACAAAATCCGGGAGCTCGCAACACAGCGGCCATCACGTACGGCGCCATACGTGACACAAGTGTGTGTGTGTGTGTGTGTGTGTGTGTGTGTGTGTGCCTAAGAGGGGCAGTTGTGTGGGTCTATGTGGGGGTCCTGGTGAGGTCGGAGTTCACAATCCTGATGGCCTGAGGAAAGAAACTCCGTCTCAGTCTCTCTGTTCTTGCAGCGTGACTACGGAGGCGCCTGCCTGACCGCAGCAGCTGAAACAGTCTGTTGTTGGGGTGGTGAGGATCCTTCATGATCCTGCCGGCTCTGGTTCTGCACCTCCTGGTGTACAAGTCCTGCAGGGTGGGAGTGTAGTTCAATAGTGCGCTCAGCCGGCACTACTCTCTGCAGAGCCTTCCTGTCCTGAGCGGAGCAGTTGCCAAACCAGGCTGTGATGCTTCCTGTCAGGACGCTCTCTACAGCTCCAGAGTAGAAGGACTGAAGGATCCTCTGGGAAACTTTAAATTTCCTCAGCTGCCTGAGGTGGTAGGCGCTGCCTTGCCTTTCTCACCAGAGTGTCTGTGTTTGTTGACCATGTCAGATCCTCGGTGATGTGGACTCCCAGGTATTTATACCCGCTCACCCTCTCCACAGTAGTCCCGTTAATCCCCAGTGGTGAGTCGTCCTCTGTTGTTGTACCTTCCTAAAGTCCACAATCAGCTCCTTAGTTTTGGTGACATTCATGATGAGGCTGTTGTCCCGGCACCAGAGTGACAGATCAGCAACTTCCTCCAGGTAGGCCTTCTCGTCGTTGTCGGAGATCAGGCCCACCACCACTGTGTCATCCGCAAACTTGATGATGGTGTTGGAGCTGAACCTGGCCACACAGTCATGTGTGTACAGGGAGTACAGTAGGGGCTGAGGACGCAACCCTGGGGATCCTGTGTTCAGGGTGAGGGATTTGGAGGTGTGTCTGCCCACCTGACCACCTGTGGCCTGGCGGTCAGGAAGTCCAGGATCCAAGCACACAGGGGTGTTCAGTCCCAGCTCAATCAGCTTGCCGGCCAGTCTGGAGTGGACTATGGTGTTGAAAGCTGAACTATAATCAATGAACAGTAGTTTCACATAGCCCCCTCTGGCTGTCCAGATGAGAGAGTGTGGTGTGCAGTACCTGGGAGACAGCATCATCCGTGGATCTGTTTGGGCGATAAGCAAACTGCAGCGGGTCCATGGAGGAAGGGAGGAAGGCGCAGATGTAGTCCTTTATCAGCCTCTCAAAGCATTTCATGACCACCGAGGTGAGGGCCACGGTCGGTAGTCATTCATACATGCTGGAGAAGCATTCTTGGGCACAGGGACAATAGTGGATCTCTTGAAGCAGGCGGGGACCACGGACTCAGTCAGGGAGGTTGAATATTGTGGTGAACACTGGAGCTAGCTGGTTAGCACAGGTCTTCAGTACTCGCCCAGATATGCCATCTGGACCTGCAGCTTTCCTGGTGTTCACCCTCAACAGAGCCCTCCTCACACTGTGCTCGGTCACAGAGAGTGTGTGTTCATCCCCAGCGGTAGAACTCACCTCGGCTACGCTAACGGTGTTGTTGTTAGCGGCGAGCTAGCTGTTGTTGCTAGCCTCAAACCGTGCATAAAATGAGTTCAGGTCGTCCGCTAGGGATGCGTCGGCACTCACCATTGCGCGGGGTCTGCTCCGGTAGTTTGTGATAGTCCGTAGCCCCTGCCATAGGCGCCTGGTGTCGCGCTGCTCCATCTGTGATTCCACTCTGTCTCGGTACCTCCTTTTGGCGTTCTTCACCGCCCTCCTCAGTCCATAGACCGCTGCCTTGTACTCGTCCATGTTGCAGGATACAAGACAGGAGTTATAGGCAGCAATACAGGCGTTCACAGCTTCACGGATGGATCTATCAACCCACGGCTTTTGATTAGGAAAGACCCTAACTTTTACCGTGGGGCGATGGTGTCCGTTAAGCGTTGCTATGAGGCTCATTGCTACTTCCATAAACTTCGCTGGCGTCACTGGAACTGGATTGGATCATGTCCCAGTCGACAATACTCAGAGCGTCCTGTAGCTCAGCCTCTGATTGGTCAGACCACCGCATTCGTTCCTCGTCACTACCGCTTCCCGCGCGATCCTTTGTTTATACTCCGGAAGCAGAAAAATGGCGGCATGGTCTGATTTCCCTAACGGAGGGAGAGAGACAGCCTTATAGCCTCTCTTGAATGGCGTATAGCAGTGGTCCAACGTTCTTTCCCCTCTGGTAGCACACGTAATGTGCTGGTGAAAGTTCGGCATGACTTTTTTTACTACAAGCTCTCTAGTGGGGTGATATGGTACTACAAGCTCTCTAGTGGGGCGATATGGTACTACAAACTCTCTAGTGGGGCAATATGGTATTACAAGCTCTCTAGTGGAGCCATATGGTACTACAAGCTCTCTAGTGGAGCGATATGGTACTACAAGCTCTCTAGTGGGGTGATATGGTACTACAAGCTCTCTAGTGGGGCGATATAGTACTACAAGCTCTCTAGTGGGGCGATATGGTACTACAAGCTCTCTAGTGGAGCGATATGGTACTACAAGCTCTCTAGTGGGGCAATATGGTATGTTATGGATATGGTTCTGAGGCTCTCTATAATTCAAATGAAACAAACGAGCCAATGAATAATAACTTTGACGATATGTTTCCATCATTTGTAAACGTGACTCGTTTAATGTTTTAAAAGCTCCAAACGGGTTCTTTTTTTTTTACAACCTCGGTGGCCGACGACGTTTGAATGGATGAATAAGTCATCAAAAAGCCTCCGTGAGACTTAATTAGTGCTCGTGTTTCCTCACTGAAGCAACAGCTGATCCGATCTGATGTTTGCGGGGGATGAAAAGTGTGTTCTCGACAAAGACGCGTCGCGAGAGTTTGAAGCGAGTGACGACACACAGCTCCCGTCCTCCGCCACTCCGCGGTCATATCCATCACATTCCCGTCTCTACTCCCCCTCTTCATCTTCAGCCGAGGGGTCGCGGGGTGACGGATGTTTCCCTCCACACCCTCCTGTTCTCCTCCCCACCCCCCCGGGCTCACTCGTCACACTCATCCCTCTCTCCTCCTCCTCTTCTTCCTCATCGCTGTTCCTCTTCTCTCTTTCTCGTCGGTAACTGGTAAAAATAGAGCTTCATAAATCATGCATCTTTCTCTCAAAAGGCAACGCGTGAGAACGAGCGGGGGGGGCGAGAGAGAGAGAGTGAAGGAGAGAGAGGGATGTTGAGCGTGAGGAGGTGGATGACATCGAACTGCAGGAAGTCGACAGCGGGGGAATAGATGGAGGCTGCAGGGCCCTCTCTCTCTCTCTCTCTCTCCCCTCTCTCTCTCTCTCCCTCCCTCTCTCTCTCTCTCTCTCTCTCCGGCTCGGAGAACATTGGGTGGCTTGACGCAGGAGGTCGAAGCCGAGGGAAGGAAAGCGAGTGTTAACACACAGGCGGCGAGTCGTCATCGAGAGGAGATGTCTCTCTGGCACCTCGAGGACGCTTTGACTGGGATGGAGTCCTTCCTCGTCCGCTCGTCATCCTCGGCGGCGGTAACAGGGGTCGCACTCTGACGCCGCCGCCGGGGGGGGGGAGGAGTTAAGCGAGAGATGGCGACCGCGGCCGCAGCGCTCACAATCACAGGAAACCACTAAACAAGACGTAGTGCCTCACACACCCAAAAGTGATCACTATGGTTTCCACTTAACAGCCACACAAACGTGTTTTAAAGAGATTTACGGGGACCAGACGCCGTTATTACCGCCACAAATCGTACATGCTTTACACTAGCGGTGCTTATGCATTTAAAAAAACATATTATTCTTAGAGTTATGGCCATTACCAATATTAACATGAGCTTTAGAGTACAAGGAACCAGCATGCAACTACATACAGGAGACAATATATTCTGTCACTTTACATTTTTGTCAGTTGTTTTCACTGTGGGCAGAAAAAACTTAAATAAAAAATTTAAGTATCTTTGTGTATTTAGAAAAGCACAATATAATTTTGAATTATTATTATAATAATGTTGTCACTGAAGATTATTACATCAGGTATTTATTTATTTGACCTTTAGCAGTATTATAGTAAAAGAAAAAGTCTTATTTTAAAGCCACTGTGTAAGATTTTAAAACATCGTAGGTAGGCGCCCCCCAGTGGTGAGATGCAGAATTACTCCTGTTAGCCGTCCATCTCACACAGTGGATCCGCCGGCAGAGACTCTGGTCTGCAGTGTCGTTGCATAACATTCACGAGATAAACTGTAGAATTACACAGAATTACAATTACCCCCAAAAAGTCATTACCAAATCAAGTTTGACCTCTCTCCCTTTTTTTGTCAGTCTCTGTGCACACAATTTGCTTTCTTTCGCTCATCCACACATTCATCTGACACCATGATAGAACCATGTCAGGTCACCTTTTTAAAAGTGGTTGCACTCATTTCTCAGTCATCACAACAACTGTGCCGAGCTGTCAGAAGAAATAGGTGGCGACTCAGCTCAAGAACAAGAAATTCATGGCGCATATTCGAAAGTGACGTATGAATCACAAATCAAGGAAAATCGAATTAAAAAATCAGCATTTTATATATTTATTCAAGTTTTTTTGTTGTCATTTACAATGTTTTGTTGCATTTTTTGTCGCGAAACTGAAAAAAGAAATAAAGAGTAAAAAAGACAACAACAAAAATCCGCATTTAGTATTTTTCCCGCCCGATGTGGCATCGCCACGTGTCCCGTAAGAATGAGTATGAAATATTATTTTTTTAAACACTGCAACGGTCCTTTTTAAATCCTCAAATTATTATTATTATTATTCATCCAAATCCCAAACGGGTTATCCGAGGTGAAGTAATCAGGTGTTTTGTCCCTTCCATGACACCTCCGAGCGAGGACTGTCTCTGCGAGATTACATTCAGACGCTCAGACCCACACACGACCTCGTCACCACGACGACGCCCGAAAACAATACGCGACCGCAGCGGCTTTATTCCTCAAACGGCCGCGCAGGACTTCTTCAATCTCGAAGGGGGATCGCGCACACGCGTGAGACACGATGTTCGTGGACGCTGCCACGCCCTCGCGCCGTAGAGCGAGGCAGGTCAACCGGCGCGCGAATAAATGATGACTCCTGAGTGGGAACCCGGTCGCACCGCGGAGACTCAGGGGGTGTGAGGGTGAAGAGTTCAGCGGATCTACACGTCGGAGCAAGGAAAGAGAGAGAGAGTTTCTGTTCATATTTCATGAGCACTTCTCCCTGACTTCACATGTGGGCGACGAGCGAACGTGACGGTTTTATTGGAGTCGAGAACACGAGCGTGACGGGTCACCGCTGCCGAGGAGTGAGACGTCCCGGGTAGCATCTGACTGCCTCCCTCCTTCTCCCAAACCATTTTGGTCATTTATTGTTGGATTACCTCCCCTCCCCCCTTCCTACTCGTTGCAAGTCATGTCTAAATGTATGTGCTTATGTGCTAAGGTGTTTTTTTCCTGCTCCCACACTGTACCCCTCTCGGGGCATAGTCGGGGGGTTGGTGTTTTTTCTCGCCTTCTTCCCTCATGTTATGCTGTAATCTTTCATCCACCCTTTCTTGTAATTTCGATGCTTTTGTACCTGTACTCTGGCAAACGACAAATAAATATATCAATCAAATCAATCAATCAATCAATCAATCATGTCCCACTCGCTTTATTCAGCTGCAGTCCAGGCACTACGTTTAACGCCTTCTTCGAGAGGCTCCTCCTCCTTCACTCGGACCTGAAATGAATGAATGTGCCGTCTCCTGCTCCCTCGTTCATTTCAATGACATGTCGCGTTAGCTATCTGTCTCACATTGCTGATAAAGAAAGAAAGAAAGTGATGATGTCAGATGTAAAGAAGAAACTCTGCTGCACATGAACTGTAAACAATCCGGCGGATGCTGCGGTTCACAGCCTCCAGGCAGAAAAAATGGATCTTTGCTTTAAGCGAACATTATTTATATTGGGCGACTGCCAATAAAAAGTTCAAAAGATAAACAGAGATGAACTTTCGTGGCGACAGTCGCATGCCCCCTTTATGAAGGAGTGGAATTTGCTTAATTTAACTTCACAATAAAAGCTAATTATTATTCAAACGTGCATACAAGGAAGATGCAACCTGTTAAAAATACTCTTTGACTGACAATCTGAGCCGTTATTTGCTGTGAAATTAGTAAACCAAAGAGGGAAATTATTGTAATGCCGCTCATGCGTGCAGGAAGTCCGTCGACTGAAACCCTCTAAAGGCCCAAAACACACATATTTGGTGCTAGCGTGTCATATTGACTCTACTGCTGTTGAGACGGAGGAGATGAGACGACTGCGATGACGTCGTCTCAAAGTGCCGTACACTGTCACCGGTGCAGTGCAGTACAGTCAATCTTTAGGAACACACCCACAGCAATGCAGCTCTTGTGCTTAACAATGCAGTGCTGCGTGTGTGTGTGTGTGTGTGTGTGTCTATCAAACTGACATAAGGGCAAAAGAAAAAGAAACAACTAGAATGGGCACTCGGTAGAGCGCATACCTTCACATATCACAAGATTGGGCATTGAATTATGAACATTTTGGCATTAGTTGCATGCCAATTGGACAAAAATGTATCGTGCTATGGTAAAAAAAAAGATTTTGACCTTTCCATGACCTTGACCTTTGACCCGATTGATCCCAAAATCTAATCAAATGGTCCCCGGATAATAACCAATCATCCCACCAAATTTCATGCGATTCGGTTCAATACTTTTTGAGTTTTGCGAATAACACGCATACAAATAAATAAATAAATAAATACACGGCGATCAAAACATAACCTTCCACATTTTCAATGCGAAGGTAATAAATAAATAAATAAATACACGGCGATCAAAACATAACCTTCCGCATTTTCAATGCGAAGGTAATAACAAGTGCGTCTGCGGCTCCAGCACCACGGACGGCGCCGTGGGTTTATCTCTCCGTCAGGCTGCTGATATTTCAGAGCCGTGGATTCTCAACCGATAAAGTCGAGTCGGGCGGACCCGGTTTCTCACGTTCGACTCGACAACCCCCTCCAACCGGCCGCTGCGGGCGCTCGACTCACCAGGGCGGTGAGGCGGGCGCGGGCGCCCACGGCGTGCCTCAGGGCCAGTTTGATCATGGAAGGCAGCCTGAGAACCACGGCCTCCATGTCCCGCTCGCCCCTCATGGCTCCGGCCAGCTTCCCCAGCCCGTCGACGTAGCTCCTCCAGTGCGGCTGCACCTCGGCCGCGCCCCCCAGGCAGCCGTGCATCACGGCCTGGCAGAAGCCCCGGCAGGCCGGCGGCCCCAGCAGGCCCTGGCAGTGCGGGCAGTACCACAGCCTCAGCAGGGAGCGGCCGCAGTCCCGGCCGGGCCGCAGGTGATCGGTGGTGTTGACCACCTCGATGCCCAGGTTCAGCGCCTGCAGGAAGACCCGCGTGGCCAGCAGGGAGCGGGACAGGCGGGTCATCATCAGCTTGGGGTACGGGCCGAACGCTCCGGAGTCCTTCCAGGCCCCTCTCACGCATTCCTCGGACGCGGAGGACGTGCCGCCGCCCAGCAGGTGGCGGTAGGCCAGAGGGAAGAGGCGGCCGTAGAGCACCGCCACCATGTGGTCCACGGTGGAGTCCGAGCCCAGGATGTAGAGCGACAGGTCCAGGAAGAGCTGCCCCACGGAGCTCCGGGCTCCGCCCCCGAGACCGGGGAACTCCGCCTTCAGCATGGCCAGCGTGAAGTTGCGGCCGTGACGCAGCACCAGGTCGAAGGCCTCTGTGGGGGAGGAAAGAGAAAAGAGGGGGAGGAGTCAGGCCACTGGGAACGAGGCAGGAATTCAGCCCAAAAACATGGAACTCTTGAAAAGATGCAATTTCCCCCAAAACACGATCGTTAACGATCACAGTGGGAGAACAACGTCCCACGCACAGCCTCTCTTTACCGTCTCTCCCAGTTTTTCTCAATCTGTTATTTCCTCTAATAGGGCTGTTCACACAAGCATAGAACGAACACACACACACACACACACACACACACACACACACACAGAGAGAGAGAGAGGGAAGACACTGCAAGAATACACTCTATGGCTCAGAATATAAAAAGAGCAAAGCTCCTGGAAGAAGATGAAAAGCGAGATCCGGGGATTGACCGTTGGATAGAACTAAAGAGCGGACTAGAACCGGGTCTTAAAGAAGAAGTCCCTTTTAAAAGAGAGTATTAATGTCAATATATTAGTCTGCAAGAGGAGGAGCTCACTGGAGGGAGATGCTGGAGAACAATCGTTGGCGGGTTTCTTTCTCACGGCGACACAGTGAAGTCTCATCAACAAGGTGGCGTAAGAAGCGCGGGGCCGCTGTGGTCGACCCCGTACAGAACAACAATGAGCGAGGACCCGGCAAACAACAGAGGGGATTTAAAGCTCCATTACTGAACTTAGCGGGGGAGCTGAGAGTCAGGGAAATGAAGCTCTGGGGCAGGAGAAGAGCTGAAATCCTATTTATACCGCAGCCAGCCCGCGACATCACAAAGCAGGAGATAGTTTGTGAGAGGGTGTGTGTGTGTGTGTGGAGAGGGGGGGCTGGGGGGGGGTTAAAAGGATCGTTATTGCTTTCATGTGCGACAAAAAAAAGCTATAGCCATTTCATCTTTGTTATTTCATCTTTTTTTTGTTTCTTCCTGCTCGGCTAGTTTAATGTCTTTCCGCTCAGGCTTCTCCCGAGCCGCCCGTCTGCCGACACGGAGCACGCCGAGGGCGAAGGCGCGACACCCGGTGACGTACGATGGGTTTCTCTGCGTGCAATTTCCGGGCACCCGAGGGGGGTCCATTTGAGAACGGACCCCCCCCCCGCGAGAGGAAACGAACATCAGCTGTGGTGAGTTCCTACGTCACTTGAACGCATCCCAACAGATACACGTTAGTGTGTTGTTGTCAACGTGAGTGACAAGCGCTCTTATTCAGAACGGACAAACCAAACACGGCCTGAAAAGAGAGACTTTTGCTCTTCTTTTTGTTTTCATTCCCTGAGGCCTAAAGTCAGTAAGTAAGTAAAGTTTATTTATTTTGCACTTATCACAGACAACGTGTCACAAAGTGCAGTTCAGTAGTCAATTAAAACAATTTGGGCCAAAACATTTCAACAGTTAAAAGAGCAAAAGTACAATAAACAGTAAATGATGGTGCAATAAAAAACACAATTAAACAATATGGCCTAAAACAAGCATTTAATTTAATTGATTGTAAAAGACCAGAAACAAAGTTGAACCCAATGCCAGTGTAAACAGGTGGGGAGGTGTGTGTGTGTGTCATCTTTTTTTCCTTTACAAAATGTACCAAAACACTGGCGACCTGGAAGATCTTAGGTAGATAATGACAAGAATAAATCTGAAATCAATTTAAATCATACCCCCTCAAATTAAAATAGCTCTAGTGTTGATCCCCAAACGTCCTCATGGTTAAAAAGTGTCAGGCTGTGGTTTGACATTTTTAACGTGTGTGAATATGAAACAAGGGTGGAAAACAGCACGCGTGTTTGAAATAAACATCGGCGAGTGTGAGGAAGAGGAGGAGGAGGAAGAGGAGGAGGAAGAGGGCTGGGAGCAGAGCAAATCTGCTTGTTTTTTTTTTCCGGGGCCCTGGCCGACCTCCGCTGAGAAGCTCTTCTCTTCCCTCTGCGATCAACGAGCAGACAGGTGAGCAGAGTGCCAGTCGAGACGATTGAACACGCCCACACACACACACACACACACACACACACGCAGAGGACACACACACACACCTAGATGCTCAATTTCTGGTAATTCCTCTCCTATTTGGTTCCTGATGGAAAAGTTGAAAGCGCCGAGAGAGAAAAGCGCCTCAGAGCCGTTTGCTTCTCTCTGCGAGCATCAAGCCCCGCCGCCCGGCTCTCACACCTGTGGTATCTCTGACACCACGGAGAGGAGAGCCACTCCGGAACGATAAAGAGAAAGACTCCAGGGCTCTTCACAAATGCAATTCCGCGGCTCTAAGTAGCCCGGGGGTCAGGGCACGAGCCCATTTTCCTCCGCTCGCTCTTCCTTCATGGGTGAAAGCCTGTGAAAGGGAATCGGGTTTCCTCTAATGGAAAGGGGGGGGGGGGGCGAGGGCCCGCACGCCGAGGGCCCGGTGACATCCTGGATTCGGCCGTGCACGAGGTCACGAGCACACATTACCGGAGCGGAGAGAGAGAGAGAGAGAGAGAGAGAGCGAGAGCGAGAGAGAGAGCGAGAGAGAGAGCGAGAGAGAGAGCGAGAGAGAGAGCGAGAGGCGAGAGGCGAGAGACAAGAGGCGAGAGAGAGAGAGGAGAGAGAGAGAGAGAGAGAGAGAGAGAGCGAGGAGAGAGAGAGCGAGAGAGGAGAGAGAGAGAGAGAGAGCGAGAGAGAGAGAGAGCGAGAGAGAGCGAGAGAGAGCGAGAGCGAGAGAGAGCGAGAGCGAGCGAGAGAGAGAGAGAGCGAGAGAGAGAGCGAGAGAGAGCGAGAGAGCGAGCGAGAGAGAGAGAGAGCGAGAGAGCGAGAGAGCCCGGGGCAACATATTGGGTCACGTTTTAAAATTAGCAGTATTAGCATTTATTTTGGCCCAGATGGAGACAGAAGGCCGCTCTCCTCCGAGGACCCGAGGCTTTTTATGGACGCATCAGTATCTCTAGTGGTGGTGGTGGGGGGGGGGGGGTATCTCTGCCCCTCCTTTTTCCACATCCATCCGCGCTCCCTCCAGCAGATACTGTTTACTCCAAGGGGTTCAAGCCTCTCAGCTTCCTTGTGCAAAAAAACATGGATATCCGCTAATTTAACGACCGGCGAGTGTCCCGTTGCCGCGCGCTTCACCTCGACTCCGTCTACACGTCGCGTCGTTAATCAAAAGCCGATTTTTAAAATGTGATCAAGTCCCGCAGGTCGTCCGTAAAGGTGCGAGAAAGGATCAGCTCATAAATCTGCGTCGCGGTGGAGGTCACCCGAAAGCTCTCAAGTGACTCCGACATGAAACAGGCGTTTCACGTAATCTGTCAAACGAGCGTATTAGATGTCGACGAGGGTCGTCGGCGAGTCGATCCACCGTCGCTCGGTCGCACGCCAGACTTACCGACTGCGCCGCCGCCGCCGCAGACATGCGCCTCGCAGCCTCATCAATCAGCCGGCCGCGCGTCCATTAATCCCCGCGAGAGGAAAACATCAATACGTTCCTCGGCCAATGAGACGAATCCATTTGGCTGATGGAGTGTCACCTCTAGCCGCCACGGAGACGGATGGAGAGGACGCACGCCACCTGTGTCCCCGGTGACAAAACAATACCTGTCCAGGAGGGAGAGGACGGGCACGAGGGCCGGCCCACAAAGGCGACTCCAAAGGGACGGATTTAAATAAAGGAAAACTGACCGTTCTTTTTACGCTTGTTGACTGTGAAATGTAGACTTAAGTGGTCAAAATGTCTTTTCTGCAGTAAAAAAAACTCGCACATCCGTTTTATTGAGCGTGCAGATTGAGCGCGCACAAACCTCCCAGCATGCTTTGCTTCCAGTGAGGGATTTTTATGAGCCTGTTTACAACTAAAGCGGCAGTCTGCTCATTGACTGTAAACAAGATGTTGTTTTTCCATACACATTTCACTCCACTAGGCAGGTAACCTGAGAGCAGCTCCACCTGACGAGCTACGCCCCCCCCCCCCCATATTTTTTACGGGACAGGAGGGGGGGGGGTGGCTTCTGCTTCCAGGAACAGAGCAGACAGGATGCTGGTAAGGCCCAGATAGCATCATCACCGGACCACGAGGGCCAAGAGACGGCGGGGCACAAACGAGACGCGTATTAGGTTACTCCATCTGTTAAAGAGAGCGGCCCGGTCCCACACACACACGCACACAGACACGCACACACACACACACACACACACACACACACACGCATGCATGCACACAGTGCAATCACGCGCTGCACCCGCGGTGACCAGGTGGTCAGGGCGTAGGCGAGCATTTGGCAAACCAGAGCAGCAGGGCAAGTGTAAGGACTTCAGATACACACACACACACACACACACACACACACACACACACACACAGGCCGTTTTTTCTTTTCATTCATTTCTCTGCCTCCCGATGAGCTTCTCGAAAATGTTTCTTCAAGCTGGACGAAAAAAGCTGAACATGAGAAAACTGGTCCCCTGGTGTCGTTGCCTGTGAGTCACTCTCACACACACACTGACATTGTGTTGTTTATATTATATTATAACACACAACAACAAATAATGTTTTTGGGGAATTGCTCAATTAATTCTGTGTTTATTGAGAGGAGATTCATCGCTGCTCTGATTCTTTAAGGCCATTTTTAATTAATAAGTGTATGTTCTCTGCTGTATGTGATAATAATAACAACAATACTAATAATACTCATATTAATAATAATATATATATTTCTAATATTAATAAAAAGGTTGGTTTTCATTCATCATGAAAATTTGAAAAATGGTTTGCGTGTTACAATATATATATATATATTAGATATATATATTCGATATATATAATATATATAATATATATATAGTATTTTATATATATATATTATACATTATATACAGTATATATATATTAAATACATCACAATTTTAATTGATTGTAAAAGGCCAGAAACAAGAATATTTCCATATCTTAATAAAAGACAGGCAGCACTGGACACCCTCCGATTGCTGCTGGCCCCTCCTGAGGCCGAGCGCACCAGGCCGCTCCATATTGGTATCGTCTGTCACCGTTGACTACGTTGACCTCTGGCGCCGCAGAGGTCAACGTGGAGTCCAGCTCTATCTCAGACCAGGAGGCCAGCGGGCTGACAGAGGACGGAGTAGAGGACACGGCCAGGTGGGAGGGACGCCAGGGCAACAGAGAACTGGAAAAACACAGCCGAGAGCTGCAGGGGAGGAGGAGGAGGGTGGAGGACGAGCGAGGTGAAGAAGAGCGAGGTGAAGAAGAGCGAGGTCACGACGGCCACATCGCGCTCGTCCAGCATCCAGACTGTCGACCCAACATCTCTCGTTCACCCTCGCTCCATCGCTCCATCTCTCCATCGTTCACGCTCGCAGCATCCCGCCCATGCACCGGCTTCATTCAGACCCAGAGACACATTTCCAAGAGGAATATTTGCGTTGCCATTTCATAAAGTGCTCAAACGGTTAAAAAAAAGCAACGATGAGATTCTTATTATTTTTTTCTTTTTTTGAAAGTTCTGCCTATAAAAAAATATTTTAAAAAACATAAAAGAGCGACGGACTGAACCGGAGAGAACTCGTAAAGAGAGGAAAAAATGCAGCGAGCGGATACGGGCTTGTTTTTGAAGTTCTTGTGAAACAGATGGGTGCACAGTGTGAGATGGAGAGAGAGAGGGGGAGAGAGGGAGGAGTGGAGCGGAAGAGATGGAGTGAGACAGTGAGGCTGCAGGAGGTCCGCTAGCTTCATTACGAGCGTCGGAGTACCAGGAAACATTTTTCAGTGGGTTTAAAAAAAAAAAAATGTTTAAAGAGACGATAAGACGTTAGAGGTCACTGTTCAAACACCGGCGACATTACAACCGTGAAGTGTGTGTGTGTGTGTGTGTCCCCTTCCTTCTTAATTAATACAAGCTGAGTTTAATAAAAGATTAGAGAGGCCAGCATGTCGGCGGCTTTAATAATTAACTGTGAGTTATACGAGCTCCTTTACACAAGAGTGAGACATGTAGCGCGAGATTACTCAAAGATGAAGGTGTGTGTGTGTGTGTGTGTGTGTGTGTGTAATTGACTGCCTGAACCCCTGAGGGTTGAAGGACATCAATGACAGCTTCACGGCGCACTGCAGCGCGGCGTGGACCGCGTTCCTCTTCCTGCTGACGATGTGGCTTCAAACACGCCGAAAAACCCACCACCGGTTTACTTTGGTGGAGAAGAAAAGAAGAAAAAAAAGAGTTTGTAAAATTAACTCACTATTTCATTTTCAGCGGGGAATAGTTCAACTTCAGTCTTTAAACTTTTTTCTCTCGAAAAGGAAGGAAGGAGGGAAGGAGGGACGGCCTCGGGGAGGAAAGACATGCCGACTCCACTTTGATGTGGAACTTGGAAACTGTGGAGCTTTTCTTACCGGCAGCGGTTTAAAAAAAACATAAAAAGAGAAGTGGAGGAAGAGGAAGAGGAGGAAGAGGAGCGGAGCTTTTTAGAATTGTGACCTTAACGGGCTGCAGCGGTTCGAGAAGGGACGGACATGTCGGACCATGCGGGCTGCGGCTCCCGGGTGTAATGGGCGCCCTCAGGTCAGAGGTCACAGAGGTCACAGAGGTCGGGAGGCCGAGGAGGAGACGGGAGGTAACTGACGTAGCCTGAGGTCACGACACAAGGGCAGCGATTGGACGACAGAGGAAACCCTCCGGTGGAAAGAGAGTCGAGCTCTGGCAGCCGGCTCGGAAAGAACGAAAGAAGTGTTCGGGAAACGGGCAACAAGTGGAAGAGAGCGAGAAGAAGAGGAAGAGGAAGAAGAAGAAGAAGAAGAAGAAGAAGAAGAAGAAGAAGAAGACGCCCGGGAGATGAAGGAGAATGCATTAGCTGCACCAGCATGCCAAGAAGAAAGAAAACGAGGAGTGGGAACGAACTACGACAGCGTTTTGTAGAAGGGCTTCAAATACTCGTCCTCCTTCTTCTTCACGGAAGACCGTAAAGTGAACAGCTCTTTAATGGCGTTCGTTGTCTTTTTTTAAACCTCTCGTGTCGCGGCTGACATCAGATCAGCCTCCTCCTCCTCCTCCTCCTCCTCCTCCTGTCCTTCACCATCACACACAGTTGTTCCAGTCTTTTGATTCTGTTCTTTTTTAAAAAACCGATCTTGTATCTTTAAACCTTTTTATCTCGACCATGTTTCTCTGCGTTCGGAGGCGGCGTCGCGGGACAGAGAGAGAGACAGAGAGAGAGAGAGAGAGAGAGAGAGAGAGAGAGAGAGAGAGAGAGAGAGAGAGACAGAGACAGAGAGACAGAGAGAGAGAGAGACAGAGAGAGAGAGAGACAGCGAAGGAGACACAGACAGAAAGAGAGAGAGAGACAGAAAGAGAGAGAGAGAGAGACAGAAAGAGAGAGAGAGAGAGACAGAAAGAAAGAGAGAGAGAGAGACAGAGACAGCGAAGGAGACACAGACAGAAAGAGAGAGAGAGACAGAAAGAGAGAGAGAGAGAGACAGAGACAGAGAGACAGAGAGAGAGAGAGACAGAGACAGCGAAGGAGACACAGACAGAAAGAGAGAGACAGAAAGAGAGAGAGAGAGAGAAAGAGACAGAGACAGAGAGACAGAGAGAGAGAGAGACAGAGACAGCGAAGGAGACACAGACAGAAAGAGAGAGAGAGACAGAAAGAGAGAGAGAGACAGAAAGAGAGAGAGACAGAAAGAGAGAGAGAGAGAGATAGAGAGTGAAATGATAAACGATAAATTCAACCAACGGCAGCTTGTCGTGAACGTTGTTTCTCTCGGGGTCGGTCGACATGTAGTTTCCATTGAAGTCGGTCCAACAGACGTCTCATCTTCATAACTCGCATCTTAATTAGTGAATTAAAAAAACTTGCTTTTGCAGGGTCACGGTGACCTTGACGTTTGAGACGGTTGTTTCGTGCCAAATTGTGCCAGATGGACAAACGCCACAAAAAACATCACAAACCACCCTCCCGTATTACGTTATCTGATAGGAAAACACGGCGTGCTAATATTGTTCATGACACAGACTTCAAAGAGCCGTGAACCTAAACGGCGGCCGTGGGATTCGTTAACGGGAGTCGAGTGGAGCCGTAAAGCGGCGGGAGGAGACCCGGAGAGGTCGCTCTCCGTCGGCGTCACTTGCAGTTGGCGGGCGGTTCAGAGGATTTATTTTCCACGACCGTTTTACTACCGCAGTAAAATATTGATATGGCAGCGACCCCGGTGAGCGAGTTTAACAACGGCCCCGAAGTCCGGAGCAAAAACACCAGATGTCCCGAGATTCAGGGATTAAAAAAAAAAAAATTCTCAGTTTATGAAACAAAAGAGAGAAACGATTAATCTTCCAACCCAAAAGGGAGGGAGGAGGACTTCTGATCTTAAAAAATGAGAGAAATCCCCTCTGCCCACGAAAAGTCTTTGAATTTGAAAGGAAACGTTTTTCTTCAGCGCGACGCGGCTGACAGATTAAATTGAACCGGAAAGTAAACATTAAAAACCTCTCTGGGTTCTTAAAAACAAGCATGATGGGCGCCAGAGATCCCCAAACGCTGCTTTTTGACATCTGAAAATAAATAAAAATATGCATTTGGCTTCGTGCCAGCGGAGCACAAACAAACAAAGAAATAAACAAACAAACAAAGAAATAAACAAACAAACAAACAAACACCCTGTTGAGCCTTTAACACATTCTGCTGTAATTTAACGCAACATTGCGTCTCCTGAAAATCGTCACAATATGTCGAGCGGCGTAATCTTCTTTTTTAAATTCACGCAAGGTGAGGAAGGAATGTGAGAAGCAGAGAGGATTAGAAAGACAACAACAACAACAACAGTGAGACATACAAATGTAAACGGGCCGGTTGTCACATCTGCTCTCCGTGCTCCTTCCTTTGTTCTTGTTCTCTGAGCCGCGAAACTCCTGCGAGGTTTATACATAGTTTCAATCAATTAAGCTTTAATTATTAAGGGTTTTTGAAGAGGGGGCGGGGCTAACTGTCAATTAGCAGGCTCGTTAGTGTCGCTGCTAACGAGGGCGGTGAAAGACCTCAACTGGCAGTAATTTGGGTCCGTTTCCGATAGAGAAATGGAAGACAAAAAAACTACAACTCGTGGTTTTACGGGGGAGTGACCACGAGCCGCCATGACGTTGCTAAGCAACCAATGAAGCAGGTTGCTGGACAGAAGCACCTGGGCAACAAAAGTTCAAGCGACGGCCACGTTTGAATTTTTATAAATGAGACACAACGTGTTCATTCATTTTAATTCATTAAGTTTAGAGGCGCCGGCAGAGATGTTGTTAGAAGTCTAAAGTTATATTAATGTCTCCACGCGGGGAGATCTTCATCTTCTCCACGCTGAGCACATCAGAGGAGATAAAACCTCTCCAGGGGTTTAAAGTTGGAACAAACAATGCTGCTCACAGCGAACAGAGATATAGATCAAAGATAAGTGAGGTCAAATAGAAGTATGTACCTCCAGGAGGCTGAGAGTCTTGATGAGCGGTTACATCATCACTGCTGAGGCGTAAATAAGCATCCTCCTCTTCCTCCACATGTGACTGTAAGCCAAGCGCCACTTTCCCCCTTGTTAGTCTTCCTTTATATAATATTATATAAAATAATATATAATAAAATAATATAATATGAACTAATATAAAATAGTATAATATAACATACTATTAAATAATATTATATAAAATTATATAATATAATATAATAATGTAATATGGGAGGGTCGTACAAAAGAAGACTCCCTAATCTTCTTCTTCATCTTCTACTTCCTTTTCTGCAGCTGAAAAAAAACAACTTTGCGGCTCGCTATAGTACGCTTCTTGTTCTTCTTTTTCTTCCTCCTTCTTACTGCTCCTCCTCCTCCTCTACTTCTTCCTCTTGTTAGGGTCCTCGCTACGACTTCATCATAGAGGAACCGATTGTTTTTCTAAGTTATTATTCTTTTTCTTCTTCTCTTCCTCCTCCTCCTCCCCTCCTCTTCTTTCTCATCTACTTCTTGTTCTTCTTCTTCTCCTTTTCTTCTTCTTTCTCCTCTACTTCTTGTTCTTCTTCTTTTTCCTCCTCCTCCTCTTCTTCTTCTTCCTTTTCCTCGTCTTCTTTCTCCTCCTCCTCCTCTTCTTCTTCTTCCTCCTCCTCTCTTTCTTCTTCCTTCTCCTCCTCTTCCTATTCTTCTTGTTCTTCATCCTCCTCCTCCTCCTCTTCTCCTCCTGTCAGGTACCATACACTCAGGGTTTCTTGTTTGTTCACGCGGTTGAGTTTCTGAGCCGTGTGTTTACTTCTCAGAGTTTATTGGTAAACAAGAGCCTAATTAAATGATGCTATATATATACACCACAAATAGGTGAGCGTGTACATGATGGAGAAGGGAGGGGGGGGGGGGCTAGGGGGGGGAGTTGTTTTGTGTGAGAGAGGAAGAAGAAATGGCTGACTGAATGGCTGAGACGCACCTCATCACACTCCTCCCCCCCCCCCCCCCCACACACACACACACACACACACACACACACACACTCACACACACACACACACTCACACACTCACACACACACTCACACACACACACACACACACACTCACACATACACACTCACACAGGGCTCAGACACTCACAAACAGCCCCATAAGTTCCGGCTTGTCTTCCTGTCCTCTGTCTGTCTTTACTCTCCTTGTTGTCTCCATTCATTAGAGCCGCTCTAACCTTCAGCGCTTCCCTCCACTTGCTCCCCCTCTCCTCTCGCCCCCGCCCCCCTCCCTCCCACCACCACCCACCACCCCAAACCCGGCCTTCATCCATCTACTGTGGAAAAAAAGACATCTCCAGGCGGAATAAAAAATGTACGTGGCGAAAAAGAAAAAAATTCTCTGTGGGATGTGAAACAATGGAGAGAGTCCCAGCGCCGCGGTGTCGGGCTATTCATCTCCAGGTAAAGATGTGTCTCACCCCCCCCCCCCCCCCTCGTCCTAATCCTGTACTCCCACAGCCCCGGTGCTCCTCTTCAGTCGCCTCACCCTACTTTTCCTCTTCCAAGAACTAATGCACTAAAGAAATCAGTAATGTACAGAGCCATTGCATACTGGAATGTGCTCCCCTCATATGTGACTCTAACAAGAAATAAATGTGATTTCAAAAGGAAATTTAAGGCAGCAATAATCGGAAAGGAAATTATAGTTAGATTAGGTTATTATTTTAGGTATTTAAGGTATTTAGGTATTATTATTTTACTTTTAATGTAAATGTTGTTTTCTAAGTCCAAGTGTTTTTGTGAAAATGTATCATGCTGTACTGCATTTTATGTATTTGTATTGTATTGTAATGTTTTTTGCCTGGACCCCAGGAAGAATAGTCTCCACTACGGTGTAGACTAATGGGGATCCTTAATAAACTAAACTAAACTAAACCCTCTCCTCCTCCTCCTCCTCCTCCTCCTCCTCCTCCTCCTCCTCCTCTTCCTCTGGGAATCACCTGAACAATCCATACCTTACTGTATATATACTGGACCTCTGGAAACAGCAACACTTTTAATTTCTCTCACCTTCGCGTCCTGCCTCTATCTCTCTCTCTCTCTCTTTCTCTCTCAGACTCACCCACGCACATGAACCACATCCCTCGTGTTCTCCCTTCCCAAAGTCACGGTGATGAATGGCCGAGCGCCGCCGTCTCCCCGTGCCCGCGAGTGGCGAGGCAGAGGCCGGCTAACGCGGCTCAGGCGCTCTCGGGGATCACAGGCAGCGAGGAGTCATTAATCCAGTAGGATGGGAGGCAGGGTTTACAGGACACACTGTGAGCTCCAGGTCACTGTGTGTGTGTGTGTGTGTGTGTGTGTGTGTGTGTGTGTGTGTGTGTGTGTGTGTGTGTGTGTGTGTGCACGCGTGTGTTGGAGCACATTATTGGAAACAAGGGCAAGAAAATCCAGACAGTTTTTTTTCCGGCGTAGAACTAGGGGTGGCGTGTTTCAGAGCACAAGGTTACCCCGTGTGTGTGTGTGTGTGTGTGTGTGTGTGTGTGTGTGCATGTGTGTGTGCTCCTTAAATAAACACCACTTGGGTACAGACAGGAGCAGCCAGAGGCAACACATAGAAGACTGTCCTTGAACTCCAGGGTCAAACACACTGGGAGAGCGCAACACACACACACACCCACACACACACACACACAATGAATCCAGACATCGGCCAGGATGGAGGCTACGTCGAGCCTTTTCCAAACTGTGAAGGAGGGGTGTGAGCTATTATTTCAGCTGCTTTGTTTGAGCGAATCCACCTCGGTGCCGTTACATCAGAATAACGGGAAACTGTAATTAGACGACTCCAAATTAAATCCCACCTGGATGGAAGAGTCTCGCGGAAAAACGACGAAAGCAAATGAAAGATGAGTTTGGAGTCGCATGTATAAACAGGTGCGTTCTCCATCAGCCATCCGTGCTAATCGGACCGATCCATTACCCGCGCTCGACGTGCTTAATGTTTCGGGGGATGACCGATTAGGGGCGCCGTACACGGGCGCCCGGCCGGGTTCCTCTGGTCCGTGGCGTCTAACCAGGGGCTACAGCTCCACGCGTCGTTAGCCGCGGCCGATAGCCGGCATACCAATCACACGTCCCCGTCGCCCTCATCGGATGACCGGGGGGAAAGAGAGGAAATGTCTTCGATGCTGCGCGGAGAGGAAAGAGAGGGGCGTGGACGTATTAACGGACGAGGCCGGAGCAATTACGGCGGGAATAAAATAACATCCGGGATTGAAAATGAAACAAGGGGGGGGGGAAAAAATATTGGAAATTGCAACATGGAAATCCACGTGGGTCAGTGGGTCAGCGGCAGTGCGGGGCCTTGCGGGGAGTGGAAACGGTGCTCCGGCGCCTGCTGCCGAGCTTTCGTCCGTCTCCGGCAGATCGGAGGTTGAAGGTCGAAGGGAGAATGAACAACAGCGACGGAAAGTCTGCAGCCCAACACGCTCGCCGTGGCGGCCGTCTCAGCCCGTTAGCAGTCGATGCTAACGGGCAGTTCGGGCGGCGTTGAAATAATGGCCTGACTGTATTTCTTTACTCTATGGAAAATGATTTCTCCCTGCGTTATTCATAGTTGTGTTACTATGGTATTGTTTTTGTTTCTTTACTACCTTCGCATTGAAAATGCGGAAGGTTATGCTTTGTTCGCCGTGTATTTATTTATTTATTTGTATGCGTGTTACTCACATAACTTAAAAAGTATTAAACCGAATCGCATGAAATTTGGTGGGATGATTGGTTATTATCCGGGGACCATTTGATTAGATTTTGGGATCGATCGGGTCAAAGGTCAAGGTCATGAAAAGGTCAAAGTCTTCTTTTTACCATAGCGCGGTCAAGTTTTATCCAATTGGCATGCAACTAATGCCAACATGTTCATAATTCAATTCCCAATCTTGTGATATGCGAAGGTATGCGCTCTAACGAGTGCCCGTTCTAGTTTGTATATGTGTTTGTTTTAGTTTTTTTACTTCTCTCTATACATAGAATCAGAAAAATTTAAATATGTGTATGTGAGATTCTGAACACTAATAAAATATAAATACATTTAAAAAAAAGAAATGTCGACCGATGATGCGGCTGCATGAGTAAAAGGGTAAAAGGGTAAAAAGGGGTCCGTGATAAAGTCATGAGAGTAAAGTCGGGTTGTGTTCAGTCATCCAAACAAACAGACGGACGGGGGGCGCCGAGCACAAACAGGAAGTAGGCGTCAGCGGTTCATCTCGGGCTCTCTGCGATTGGAGGACGTTCTGCACATTTAATCGTGATTACCGATGGTGTGCGCCCCTTCTGCCAGCTGTAAACAACATAGAGACGGCAGAAATATGACTTCTGCATGTGTGTTTCCCAGCTCTGGAGATCAATATACCGGTCAATGGCGTCTCGGCCCGCTAGCGGTCGATGCCAACGTGCAGCACGGGCGCCGTTGAAATGTTGCATGGGTGAAAAGGAGTCCACGATGAAGTCATTACAGCTCATGCGGAGGGGAACATGAATTTGAACGCCGCCTCCTGAAAAGTGGGCGTCGAGCTGCGAGGTCACATGACGTGACCCAGTTCTTCAGACCGGGAGGAGGGGGGGGGCACGTCCCAGAGGTCGGGCAGCTATTACAGCTCGGGAGACACAATCATGGACGAGCCCGGAGGCTCAACGCCAGAGTCGGAAACAGCAGAAGGAGTTCGGGTTGTTTTCCTCAAGTCGCCTCGCCGTCTCGTAAACACGAACGAGGTTACGCTGAAAGATCTGAGCGAAGACGCTCGTCTACGCGGAGAAGCTGAATATGACGAGTGTGAGAAGACAGGAATGTGGGTTTTCTCCATCGTGGGACTTTCTCTTGACTCTGACTTTTTTTCAGGAAGCAAGCTGGTAACCGTGTGATGAGATGAGGGAGTAGAATGGAGAGACTGAATGAAAGAGGAAGAGGAGGAGGAGGGCGGATGAGTTTAGATGAGAGGTCACAGCGGAGGGGGAGAGCAAACCGACAGATATGGAAATTAAGAGATAGAACTTTTCCTTTTGCTTTCTCTTTGTATTTACCCTTCAGAGAGAAAAGAGAGAGAGAGAGAGAGGGAGAGAGGGAGGGAGGGAGAGGGAGAGAGAGAGGGAGAGAGAGAGAGAGATGGAGAGAGAGAGATAGAGAGAGAGAGGGAGGGAGAGAGAGACAGAGAGAGAGAGAGAGAGGGAGGGAGGGAGAGAGGCCTAATAAAACATTTATCATTCCAGGAAAGCTCTTTAAAGGGTACCTGTAGTGCAAATCACTATGTAGCCAGAGCAAAAGATAATGTGTTTCTAAAGGTTATTCATGCACTGACGGTCCAGTATTCAATAACAATACGTAGTTTAGGCTGTTCAAAGTGCTCAAATCCGACATGCGACAGTGCACTGGAGCTTGAATATGTCGCGGGTGGTGTGACGTCGGAACGTTGATAGAGCGACAGCCAGCCACAGCGGATGTGTTCAGATACCAATGTAAACAACGTCGAGCGCTCGCAAACAAATGCTGAGAGATTGAGAATATGGACGATGAAAGATTGTCTGATTCAGCAACTGGATACTTGTTTGAACCTTTAAAAGCAGACTATCCCCATTTAGTGAATTGTGACAGCGATGATAGCGATGATTCAGATGAAGTTGATGCCGAAGGACCGCCGGTACAGATGCTTCACCGTGCGGACCGTGCACGCAAGTCGGCGGACGTTTGGTGCAGTTGTGGGAAATGTGTGCCACAAAAAACAGACAGAGAGTGCATTTGTTGTAAAGAGCACGAACTTATGTCCGATGATATAGTGTCATTAGACCTCATCTGCTTCACACAAAAGAGTGAGCTTGATAGCTACATCGCGCATAAGCCAGCGCTGGAGATGTCTTTCATTGATGCAATGATCGGCCGACATGTTCGGGGGCCTGCACCCGAGGGAGAACTGTCAAATCGGTAAGTTAGCCAGTTGCTTCATGTAGGCTAATTTGCGATCACCAGAGTTGGTGTGATTATTACTAATATTCTGAATATATTCACCTTTATTCTCCCATAAGCGAGAGGCCTAACATTTGCCTGCATACTATCGCATACTATCGCAGCCACTTCTTCGCGAGCACCTTCTTTTCCTCTGTAGTAGGTTTGGGCACGCAAAAGAACTTTTTAGTCTTGTGACTCCGTTTATTATTGAGACAACCGAACGCCTTGCACTGCGCCATCTTGGCTCCGGATTGGCTGAATTCCTTTCAACGTTCCTACGTCATAGTTAGCTTTGAGCTGGAGTAAATAACTAGCAAAATGGCTGCGCCCACGGATTCGGAATTTTGACAAATAAATGTAAATCCTCGGGCTATGCGTGACTTGTTGACAATAGCAGCGGGGTAAATATGATTTATTTGATGCGCCGAATGGATGTAGCACGTTGCTGTTTTGCACTACAGGTACCCTTTAATGTCTTTGACATTAAAAGGCATGCAGAAAGGAGGGAGAGAGAGAGAGAGATGAAAAGAGAGGAGAGACAGAAGGGGGGGGGAGGTGGGGGGGGTATGTCTCGGAGCAGATGGTGGTGAAAGGTGGAGGAGTGACGGGGGCTCGAGGAGGCAGAGGACAAGGAATCAGAGGCAAAGGTGTGAAAGGTGAAGTCTGGAGATGAGAAGCAGCGACGGCGTGGACGCTGGTGGATGATTCAGGGTTCAGTTGTAGAAATAAACAAACCCGTGCACCCAACAAATTAAATAAATGACAACAAGACAACACGAAAACCTTTTTCTATACACCTGATGTTATGTAACACCGAAAAATGTGGTTTTCCGCCGACCTCCGGTGCTTTAACTCCTCCCTTTGCTGCGTTGATGTGCATCTTTTTGGACAGACGGCATGTTTCCCCTGTTTCCATTCTTCATGTTTTCAAGCTTTAGGCTATTTAAAAATTCAGTCATGTTATTCCTCTGGTCATTCCAAAGATATTAAAATGGAAAAACTAGAGAGCTTAAACTCTAATTGTCATCAAGTGTGTATGTGGCACCGATCCATAGACGGCGAATTAGGAAAGATTATGTCCAAAGTATAAGAATATGACGCACATGTTCTGTTTCACAACTGAGAACACTATAGAATAAAGATCATTTATATATAAAAGTGGGTCTGCAAAGTGAGTCTCCCATTTATCATGTATGGACTCATACGTACGCAGATCAGACAATAATGAAACTTATTCTCTGCCGTTGGCGTTGACTTTAGCTCGTGTTCACACATCTGAAATAACACGTTGGAATTCTCAATATAGGTGTTGCTCCCCTTTAGGGTCGCGGTAACGCTTTAGACGCCATCGAAAAGAAAACGTCTCTCGCATACCAACAGCCTGAGGCATTCAGGTGATGAATATCTATATGAATATGTATCGTATGCACAAATACGGTGGACGGCGGGAGCTCGCCGCTCTGATTCGCAGCTTCAGCTCTCACAGCGGTCGATGTGGATTTTTTTTTTTAAAGGATTCATCAAAGGAAACGGCTTGAAGAGAGCTAAAGAAATGTGCCGAGCTCCACGAACACACACACTCATCGGCACATCCATCATTCACACGTGGGCGGGCCGGTCCACGACTTCAATGGGAACGCTATGATCTCTGCTGTGGCTTTCTGGTGCTGGACAAAGACTCCTGTTGTTGTGAAGCGTCTCCTGTACTCCAAATACAAAGTGTGTCTTCACATATACCGCTGAGTAATATATAAATATATATATATATAAATATAAATATATATTTATATATAAATATATATATATATACATATATAAATATAAATATATATTTATATATTCTGTATATATATATATATAAATAAATATAAATATAAATATATATATAAATAGATATATATATATATATATATATATATATGTATAAATAAAAATATATAAATATATATATAAATATATATATATATGTATAAATAAATAAATATAAATATATATATATATAAATAAATATATAAATTAATATATATACAGGACTGTCTCAGAAAATTAGAATATTGTGATGAAGTTCTTTATTTTCTGTAATGCAATTCAAAAAACAAAAATGTCATGCATTCTGGATTCATTACAAATCAACTGAAATATTGCAAGCCTTTTATTCTTTTAATATTGCTGATTATGGCTTACAGCTTAAGAAAACTCAAATATCCTATCTCTAAATATTAGAATATCATGAAAAAGTATACTAGTAGGGTATTAAACAAATCACTTGAATTGTCTAATTAACTCGAAACACCTGCAAGGGTTTCCTGAGCCTTGACAAACACTCAGCTGTTATAAATCTTTTTTTTACTTGGTCTGAGGAAATATTAAAATTTTATGAGATAGGATTTTAGAGTTTTCTTAAGCTGTAAGCCATAATCAGCAATATTAAAAGAATAAAAGGCTTGCAATATTTCAGTTGATTTGTAATGAATCCAGAATGCATGACATTTTTGTTTTTTTAATTGCATTACAGAAAATAAAGAACTTTATCACAATATTCTAATTTTCTGAGACAGTCCTGTATATATTTATGTGTGTGTGTCTAAAAATGCTGAAATGTTCGATTCAAAGATGCAGCCTGGTGTTTTGACAGGCGGATGTGATGCTGCGGAGCATCTGCTCCGCGTTGTCATTCTCAGAAGACACGCCAACGACAGCGTGCCGTGAATCCATCAGCCGGACGAGGACGTGCAGACACACAACATCATTTGTGCCATTTTGCTTCCCTAGATGCGTCCATCAGCTGCTGAAATGTAGAGCAGCCGGTGGAGAAGAAACAAACGTGGGTATAGAAAAGAAAGTCACTTTGGAAGAAAGCAAATTATTCGTGTGCAATTAAACAGGAAGTGAACGAACGGATGATTCAGCGTCCCAAGATGTCACATTGTTGTCACTTCTGGTGGTGTGTGTGTGTGTGTCACACGTCATGTAGCACACGCCTGCGTCGGGAGAAAATCATTTTTTCATTGAATTCTTTTCAATTTTGTTTGTTTTATATTCATATTTTAGAATTGGTTATATTTCAAAAAGCATGTTTGAAGATCACGCTGGACCGCTGAGTCTGTAATCCACCGGTGAGCCGGACTCAGAGACCCGCCGGCCGACTCACACTGAAGTCTGGACTCATGACTAAAGCTGTTTCGTCACTTTCAGAGACTTTTTTGAAAAAGATCTGCACTTTTACTGCTAATAATTCCCTAGAAATCCACAAAATAAAAACACAAATCAGCCGAAATTGAGGAAATGTATGTGCAATAAATGAATAATTTAAATATATTATGACATTATCAGTATATTTATCTCATAATACTGCAGTATCTTCACTTGGAGTTTTTTTTTCACATTGATCTTTTCGCACTTTAACTTTAAAGGATCTTTTTTTCCAGCACGGTCACATTCAGAGATGAAAGTGAATCTACTTCCATTTTCTCTTGTTCACGTCAGCCTGTGATGTTCAACCCGTTCTCACTCCCAACGCGCCCAACGCCGCCGTTCAATCAGTACGGAGGAACTAACTCCGACTAACTCCAACGTGAACAGACCTCGATAATATACTAAAATATTTTAGATGTATTCTGATGGTCATGTTTTACGGGGCATCTTCTGGTCTTGTTGGTTTCTTGTAGTGTGTATCTTGTGTGTTTCTTGTGTGTTTCTTGTGTGTTTCTTGTCTAGTATTGTCTGTATGAATTGTTGGTGGCCAATGAGTTCCCCCATTGGGGATTAATAAAGTTTTCTAATCTAATCCAAACACACCCGCGTCAATAATACACTGAGGTCCATGTGGGGGGCGCATGGGGGGGGGGGGGGGGGATGGACGGGACAATCAAACACAGGACCGTCGTCAAGGAGACCGTTACATTTTGAGTGAAATGGATTTTACTGCAGGAATTGTATTTTTTTTAATGTACTGTAGTTGAAACATGTAATAGGCTTTTCACCAAGTGTCACAAAGAGGAATGTGGAGGAGTAGATGGGATGATATTTTTGACCTTTTGACATTTTTAGTTCAAATTGTATTTTACTGGAACAAGGAATTGTATTTTTTTCAAGAACTTTAGTTGAAATTTCGTGCAGTTCCCATGTTATAGGCTTTTCCCCCAAGTGTAGATGTGGATGCTATGATATTGTCGACCGTTACTGAAAAAAACTTTCTTTTGAACATGTAAAACAGTTTTAAATAATACAGTTTGAACCAGATACATTTTTTTTCTTCTTCACATCAAGTGAGCTTTCATGAAAGTAAGAACATATTTCCACCTGAGCAGAAGCCGTTAGAAGCCCCTCCAGCTCTGATCACATGATCACAGTGCAGAGAGACTTAGGAGTGCCCCCCCCCCCCCCCCCCACCCCCACAGTCTCTGGGCCTGAGCCATGAGGGCTGAGGGTTCAGGTCTCACCGGGGGTCCCGTCACATTGCTGCCTGCTTTAAGTAGCTCAGGCAAAGCCTGGACTGTATTCATTGAGACACACATACATACGCACACACACCTACACACACACACACACATACACACACACACACGCACACACTGTGAAATCAGAGCTGTGAGGTTGAGAGATGGACCGTTCCACTTTAAGCCGTCACTGACTCAAGTGAAGTGAGGTCCTTGAACACACGCACACACACACACAAACACACACACACACCTAATGCCTTCACTTTTTTTTTTTACAGCGTCTCATTTTCACTCGATACTTGGAAACGCATACGGATTTATGTTAAAAAAAATACAGATTCTGGTGTTGATGCCAACATCCATTTATATAATAATGAAAACTTTCACGTTCAGAGGTAATTGTTTTTTTTGTTGCACTCAGCATCAGCACCGGCGTATCGCTCCAATGTGTTCCAGGAATGTGGAGCACCAGGTGTAAACATCTGTCTCTCAGGTCAGCGGTGACCCCCAACAAGCAGGAGAATCACAACATGGCTAATCCAAAGAACAGGCCTATATTTATTAAGAAGAGCTCCAGATATATTTAGACGTATATTATATTTAGTCTCTCTGTGCTGGGCGAGGTGCCGTGGAGCAGCTGTTGGTCTGCGGCGCTCTCCGCTCACCGTCCTCTTCCCCGCCGCGCCGCGTCGGTCTGGACGGCCACGACCAGGAAAATGGAATAACTACCGAAATCTCAATTAAAACTACAAAGAAACGTCTCCGTCCACCTAGAGATCTACTGTGTGGAGGACGAAGGCCAGCGAGGCAACTCAACACACACACACACACGCACACATACACACATGCACACATACATACATACACACACACAGACACACACACACACACGCACATACACAGACACACACGCACAACCACGCGCACACACACACACATATACACGTATACACACATACATAAATGTACACACACACACACATGCACACACACGCACACATTTTTGCACATATACACGTATACACACACACACACATGTGCACACATATACACGTATACACACACGCACACATACACACACATACACGTGCAAACATACATACACGTGCACACACACACGCACACACATACACGTGCACACACACACACGCACACACACACATATACATGTGCACACATATAGACACACATATCCACGTATACACACATGTACACACACATACATAAATGTACACACACACACGCACACACACACCTATATACACGTATACACACACATACTGTATACACGTATACACACACACACACATAGACACACATACTGTATACACGTATACACACACACATACACGTGCACACATACATACATACACACACATGCACACAGACACACGCACACATACACACACACATGCACACACATATACACGTGCACACACACACACACACACACATATACACGTGCACAAACACACGCACACACACACATATACACGTGCACACACATATACACGTGCACACACACGCACACACACACATATACACGTGCACACACATATACACGTGCACACACACACGCACACACACACACATATACACGTGCACACACATATAGACACACATACACACACATAAATGTACACACACACATGCACACACATACACATGGACACACATACACATAGACACACATATACACGTATACACACACACACACATAGACACACATATACACGTATACACACACACACACATACACATATACACGTATACACACACACACATATACACATCAGTCGACAAGACTCGACCAATCAGATTGGACGATGTCAGCCCTGCAGAGCGTGAAGGCCGAAGACTGAAGGACCCACTTCAGACCAACTGACCACGAAACCTACCGAGATGTTCAAGGGCAGAGCTAACAACGCTGGGACGATGTCACGCACCACTGCATGTTCCAACAACAACAACAACAACAACAGGCGTGTTAGGTTCAGAGTCCTTCCACTACTACATATCCTTCTGCCTCTCCAGGTTGATGGAATCAAACACTTCTCCCATCTTGTTTCTATATTCTCAGAGGAGACGAAGTTTGAGGGTTTCACATCGGTCAGTCAGAATCATGAATAAAAAGGCAGACATGCATCATTTGCATGTTCATCACACTCCGCCTGCATCCAGCCAGAGGCCCTGCATCCGCGTGCGTAACTAATAATGTGGGAGCGCGCTATTGTGCAACGCGGTGACCTGAAAGCGTGCATAAATGTGTGCTAAATAGCTTATTGATAAAACTGTGACACGGGTGGATTTATGAAAGCGGTTTAATGCATTTCTTGTTCTTTCAGCGCCCGCTGCCTCGCAATAACGTACGATTATGAAGAGTTCTTTAATTATATGCAAATGGTTTATCTCAGATTCATTATGTTTTGTCCGTTATGATGAATGGAATATTTTCAGAGCGCCGGCAGCTTCGGCTCCCAATACTTCCACGTTATATATTTTATCGTATTATATATTTTCCAACTTTCTTGGTATATTTTCCTTTCCTAGTTACACATTAACAGATAACAAATAAATGAAAAGTTACATAACAGCATAACAACCAACGATACGAATCAGACAAGGACAAAAAAACACGGCCATAAATCAAACATAAATCATCATAAATCACCATCCTCCATATTGAACCGACTATAACTATTGTATTTATATCATTCTCTCCCCCCCCCCCCCCCCCCCCCCCAAGGAGGATTTTGTACAACATTCTCAGTTTTCTCTTTACAAATCCTAATGAGCCCGTGCGTGTCACAGTTGAACAGAATCAAATCGAGCTCCGTCTTTGATGAGCTACGTCGGTTCCCGTCGTCGTGCGGTCGTGGCGGACGAACGCGGCCCGAGTTTAGCTCGTTACGAGACTTCAAAGGAGCTCTTTGAAAGAGGAAAAAAACCCGACGCCATGGAAATAGCAGAGCGGCCCCCGTCTGTCCCTTGAAAGCGTTGCTCGCGTGTTTAATGATGAACGGATAAGATATTCATCCGTCTGAGAACCAGACGTGTGTGCGCGCTCCCAGGCGACGCACCTGGGTGAGGCGTCCGTCGGCCCGGAAACGCATCCGATTGTTCTACTAAGGGTCCCGAGTACGAGGCCGTGGGGGCCGCCACTGTTCTCCGGCACAGGGGGGGAGGTCGGCTTGTGTGATTACGTCCTGCAGCTTCTGCCAGACGCCCGTCTGAGGCCTGATAATAAGACCCGCAAAGAGCCTCGCCGCACGTGCTCAGGAAACGAGGAGTCGCAATCGCATAAATACTCCGGACAGAAAAACCTACATTTGAAAGTGAGGACTGTCAGTCAGAACTCCCAGACTGCCATTTCGTTTCTTCGCTTTCCACGTCTCGCCGAGAGCCTCCAAGCGACGGCGCCCCTCCCTATCCACCCCCCACCGTCATTCAAACTGTGCAGACTTTCAAATGACATCAGCAGTCAAAGTCTCTCCAGAAACAGCCATTGGTTGTGCTCTCTCTCCTTTTTTTATTTTTTTCGTTCTTTCAGACTTTATTCGGCTTCTTTTTTTTATTTCATGTTGGATACAGAGAGAGAGAGTTCTTTTTTTTTTTTAAGAATAATAATTTGGAGAGAAAGTCATTTCCTGACGAGCCTTTCATTTCAGCACAATTCCAAGGCTTCACATTCTGTTTCGGAGAACAGTGGAGCTCTCTAAGCCGCGGTGAACCAAAAAGACACACAGAGAATCGGCCATGGACAATTTATACAATCAGGGGCACATAAATCCTTGTTTTTGGGCAGCTGAACACGAGGTTCTTTGGCTACGGACATCTTTTGTCCGCTGAAATTCAACAGCTGTCGACTTAAATAGAAATATGAATATATAGTTTTGCTCAAACTCGATGGCGATGGAGACAAACAGCTCTCTGTGACGTCGAGACTCTTCTCGGCTCGTTCCTCGCTGTGAGCGTTTGAACTGAGCCTTGATTAATGTGTCGGTGTAACTTGGCTCAGCCAGCAGAGCCCATGAAACATGTTACAGCCTCAGAACTGTCACAGGACACGAGGAATCAACGACAAACAGGATCAGTCGGATCATTTCCTCCAATCAAATTGGGTTCATCGACTCCAAAATGGAGACGAGCGCCGCGCAACGGGCTACGTCAGCGGGCTACATCAGCGGGCTACGATAGCGGGCTACTACAGCGGGCTATGACAGCGGGCTACGACAGCGGGCTACGACAGCGGGCTACGACAGCGGGCTACGTCAGCGGGCTACGACAGCGGGCTACGACAGCGGGCTACGTCAGCGGGCTACATCAGCGGGCTACATCAGCGGGCTACATCAGCGGGCTACGTCAGCGGGCTACATCAGCGGGCTACGTCAGCGGGCTACGAGGGCTACGCCAGCGGGCTACGTCAGCGGGCTACGTCAGCGGGCTACGTCAGCGGGCTACGTCAGCGGGCTACGAGGGCTACGCCAGCGGGCTACGGCAGCGTGCTACGGCAGCGTGCTACGAGGGCTACATCATCAGGCTACGTCAGCAGGCTACGCCAGCGGGCTACGTCAGCGGGCTACATCAGCGGGCTACGACAGCGGGCTACGCCAGCGGGCTACATCAGCGGGCTACGCCAGCGGGCTACGACAGCGGGCTACGCCAGCGGGCTACGTCAGCGGGCTACGTCAGCGGGCTACGCCAGCGGGCTACGTCAGCGGGCTACATCAGCGGGCTACGTCAGCGGGCTACATCAGCGGGCTACGTCAGCGGGCTACGACAGCGGGCTACGTCAGCGGGCTACGACAGCGGGCTACGCCAGCGGGCTACGTCAGCGGGCTACATCAGCGGGCTACGTCAGCGGGCTACGTCAGCGGGCTACGACAGCGGGCTACATCAGCGGGCTACGTCAGCGGGCTACGAGGGCTACGCCAGCGGGCTACGGCAGCGTGCTACGAGGGCTACATCATCAGGCTACGTCAGCAGGCTACGTCAGCGGGTTACGACAGCGTACTACGATAGCGGGCTACACCAGCGGGCTACGACGGCAGGATACGTCAACGTGGCGCATCAACGTAGTCAATCAGTTTAGTAAATTATTTAAATGATGTAATGATTTAATTAGTAAAAACAAGGAGTGTCGATAAGGTTCTTCTCTCGGTACTTTAGACGTTTCAGAGTGAGAACTCCTCGTCTCAAACCTCCTCTCTCTGTCTCTTTGAGCTTTACGCTGACACACACACACACACACACACACACAGACAGACACAGACTCCGGCTTCAGCGTGAGACGAGAGAAGAAAAACATCTGAAGTGCGGCTTCACTTTACTCCAGTAGATGCTGAGAGCTCTCGTATCAAATCCAATACAAAACCTCACAAGTAAATCAGCAATTTAATAAAAACAGCTCCTCATCCACACTGCAGGTAACCTTGGCAACACCATGCAGTTTGATAACAAGACTATTCCAACAAAGGAAAGCTGATCATCACTTAATTAACTGGTGAGCTGGAATGTATTTTCAAGATTTTTTGAACTTCTTTAGAAACTGCTCGAAAGAAATGTTGATTCCATTCTCAATTAATTTTCTTTTTGTGTCTCACAAACATCATTTCAAAAAGCGATAAGAGTATTGATGAGGAACCAATAAGCAGTATCGTTAAGATAATAACAATTGATAAAAAGGCTCCTTTTAAGCTGAGAGGAAGTTGGATGTGAGTGACAGTTTTCATAATTCAAATAGTCATTCGATTGTTCCAAAAGATATTGATGATCAACATCCAGCGAGCAGCTTGGTCAGCGGCCGGCTCCTCCTTCCTTGCTCAGCCGCCGCCGAGCGCTCGTCTTCACCCGAGACGGACGCTCTTCTCAAATGTGATCCTCGACCTCACGAGGGCGTCGGCGTTTGTAAGGAGATCCAGTCACCACCGCACCCTCGGGCCTCGTCGACAGTTTGCTCTGAAATGTCGCGGTTAAACCTAACACCTCTCCTGGGGCTCGGACAGCTCCCAGTGTGTGTGTGTGTGTGTGTGTGCGTGTGTGTCTGTGATCTTTACTAACTGCTCTCAAACAAAACAAAAAAGGCATGAATAGGTGCTCTCCTAAAAACCTGTTTAAAATCTGAAAAGAGAATATATATATATATATATATATATATATATATCCGTTTCTCCTTAGTAAACTGGTGCTCATTAATCATACTTTAAAAAAAATGTCCAGACCCTCAACATCCTTCACGTCCTTCGAGTTCCAGATGCTTCCATCAGGGCGGAGGCTGAAGCCGAGTTCATACTCAAGTGAAGCGCACCAGGGAATCGACTTAAATACGTCTCGTGCTCGACGTCGTGTGCGTCTGCATTTTAGTAACTTTCTCTAACTTTCACCCATAAATCAGTTGATTTTAAACTCATATAAAGAACCATTTTTTTCTTTGTTTTTAATCTTTTTCTGATGGATCAAATTGTACAAAAGTAAAAAAAATTTGATTAGACCTGTCACAAATAATTACAAATTACAAATATTCTGTTGACTGACAGAAGCACTGTGAACATGTCTCGGGATTATACGAAGAACGGCAATTCCATTTTTTAAAACTCTTTAGAAACCGGAGGAAAAAAGACAATCTACATTTGAGTAATTATTTAATTATTTTCGTGCTAAATCAAACAGTTGACAGGATATTCAACATTTGTTTCTTTATCAAGGATTTAATCCTTGGATATGAGCCCTCCACAAAGGTAGCAGGAGTCGATCATATTGTCCTTTCTAAGCTATTGATTTTTAAACAAAGACATGACATCACTGCATCTTCTTGTTCCTCGATGCAGGAGGTGTATGTATTCTGTGCTGCGTCGTGTTTAATGTCCCGTGTGTATTTATTTGGACTAACCGCCTTGGTGTTCGCCAGTTTTTTAATCTGAAATCACATTTAAGAAAGACGTCATCCAACTTCGTCCTCCGTCGACCTTCACACACAACAGACGATGACCCCGCGTGTGTGAACAATCTACCGCGTCCTTGGTTACGCTAAAATACATAGAATTCAAAAACTCAAAGCGCCTCGACGAGCACAAGGATGCCGAATGTTTCAGAAGCCTTGTGAACGATTAATTCCTTAATTCCCCTTTTGGGCTCGCGTTGCTTTGCAAAGCCGACGTCAAACCTTCACCGACCGTATTTCTAAAGAATGCTTCGCATCTCAAAAATGTGGCAGACGTTCCTCTGTATGACAGACGGTGAACTTCAACTGGTCCTGGTGGCGTAAGATGGGTTCATACACATGTTGACGGACTTTTCCATGAACTTTAAAATGTGCATATCCAAACATTTTGTGAAATCTTGATGCATATGAAAAAGTGATAAAATGTCGTATTTAAACTTACAATGAGAATTCCAAAGTGTACAGTATATCACCTTAAATGACACAAATGAGTGAGAGACAATAGTTTCATTAAAAGAATGAACACTCATGTCTTTTCCGTTACGGTGCGTTCAATTGCGGGTCTAAAAATGTGCGATTATGTAAGAGTGTGTGCGTATGCTGACTTATATTTAAAGCGTTATTATTTTTAACCATCCTGTTACCTTAGGGTAAATTTGACCCCATTCAATGTTTAACCCTCCTGTTACCTTTATATTAGAAAATTATTAAAATTAATATTGTTTTCCAAGTTTAAGTGGTACTTTTTATGTTTGTTTGTTGACTACCTAAATAGCCCTTTAAATATATTAAAAGTTGATATTTCTTATATGTTTGACACAGTGAAAACAGCCTGGTCAAATTGAATTGAAGAAAAGAACACATTAACATTGAATGGGGTCAAATTGACCCTAAGGAAACAGGAGGGTTAAGAGCATATTAATTATTTAAAACTCAGCATAAATGAACATATTAATATTTTTAAAAATGTCCATGACTTTTCCAAAGCTTTGGGGATTTTTTTTTCCAGGACCATTTACAAATTCCATGACTTTTCCAGGTTTTCCATGACCGTCCGAACCCTGCGTGTAACCCTGTGGGCAAATGAAGCTGCTCGGCGTGAGAGGGAAGGTGGGCCTGCAGCTCTTGTTCTTTCAATTAATATATATTAATACAAACAGAGCGTCTACCTCTCAGTCCGATATGACCGGTACGAGAACACAACGTCTTACGTGTCGTCACGTCTGCTTTTAATGGACTCAGAAGTTAATTCCGCAGCACTTAGATGTTTTAATGAACACCTTCAGGTTTAGATTTAGCATCTTTCTTCCTGATTGTCATGTTTTATGGGGCATCTTCTGGTTTTCTTTGTTCCTTGCAGTGTGTTTCTGGTCCATTGTGCTCTGTCGACCGTGTCTATCGTCGTCTTTATGAGTTTTTCGGTGGCAGATTAGTTTCCCCACTGGGGATTAATAAAGTTTTCTCATCTAAGTCTGCTTTTGATACAGGGACATCAAACAAGGGGGTTCAAACAGGACAGGAAAGCACTCCGTAGGGTGTGCGATGGAAACGAGAGCTTCCTGCTAACACCTGTGACAAATCCTGGGAAACTGAGGGTAGCAGGAAGCCTCCGGATAAGAAAAAGGGAGACGGAGATAAAAACGAGGGCGCGACCTAAAAGGATAAAGAGGCCGTTTCAAAATCCCATCTTTTGATGTCCTGGTTATTCGTGTCTGTGTATCAGATCTGAGGTTTTTTGAAGATATGTGTATTCGCTGAAGCTACACACCCTTCCATTCAGGACCTTAAAAAAACCATACATCTTTTTTTTGGTGACCTTCGATCGTTTTCAATGCTTTTTTTTTGCTGTTTTTTTCACTCGTTTACCACAAGGACGCCCATCGCTCTTCAAACGGCGTTGACCGGGTCACATCTGGGTCACATCTGGGTCACATCCGGGTCACATCCGTCGACATGAGACTTGTGGTAAATTAGGAGGGAGGAAAAAAAGTCTCTGGGTTATTAAAGCTGCATGAACTCGTGAACTCGGCGTGACTTCAGAGCGGCGATACGCGGCTCCGCCGAGGAGAGGAAGTGGAGGACGAGTTTTGGTGTCGGCGGCCGTTAATCCACTCGGACCGCTTTGAGGCGACACGTCGGCGACATCTTGACGGAGCGGATCACAGACGCAGCGAAACGACGGAAATCATCCGGCGAGCGCGCGCACTTACCTCGGCTGCACGGATGAAAAAATAATGACAGTCGCTGCAGAGGTTGACGGGGAGGAAGCAGCGCGGTGGGACTGTGATGGATCGTGGGGGGAGGGGAGTAGAGCTCTGGGGGGGAAAAGGGGGCAGGTAGAGGCGGCGGGTGGAGGTGGGATGGAGGGCAAGAGGAGTGAGTGACAGGGCCGTGTGGTGCCGTTAGCCGGCTCCTCAAATATTAATGGGGTGCAGGGGGGCGGGAGCTCAAGTCCTGGTCCTGTAACACAGCGGTGGATCAACCACCCACTGAGAAGCCATCCCCAACACAACCCCCCCCCCTACCCCCACCTGTGCCTTTGTGAGACAACATTTCAGACTGCTTATGACCCCCCCCCCACACACACACACCCCCCACCACCCCCTCCTGCCTCCATCTGTGCTCATCAGACGGGGATGAATTCTAAATTGAAGGGCGCTCAAATCCGAGAGCATCGATTCTAACGAGGTCCGAGTCGGTCCCCGTGACAGTTAGTTCCAACCTTTTTTTGACGGCCATCTTCCGGACACTCGAGGTTACGTCTCCGGGGAAGGGAAAAAAAAGAAAAGACGAATCGACCTGGAGCTCAGCGTTAAAAAAGCTAAGCTCAGAAGGCAGTGAACTACTTTTACCGCCATAGTCGCTAAAAGAGGCGTCTGTACGAAGCCGCCTCTTCTACTCTTCTACCTCCCGCGATCGACCCGCCGCTCCCCGACACCCACCTCATCACCTCATCACCTCTCCACTGACAGGAGGGCCGGGGGAATTTGCTGAGGAGGAGTAATGGAGCTTGTCGAGAGAGCTCCTTGCTTCACACCACTTAGCCTCTCAGCCAGGGTGGTTGGAGACGTGGGGAGGGTGGAGGAGGATGGAGACGTGCGCCACCGGCGGCGAGGCTCCTCCGGGACTCGGAGCAGACTCCTCACCACCCAAACATTTCTCCTCACATCAGTCACGTCGCGCTGGGCAGAGGAGCGTGCAGCTCTTCCACCGCCACTTCCTTTTCTCTCCTTCCCTTCGTTACACTGCTCAGTCCTGGCTCGCCCTCCGGCCACGGTGCACCTCTTCACACACACACACACACACACACACACACTCACATACACACACACCGGCGAAAAAAACCTGCATCATCAATAATAAACTGGGTCGACTGCTTGGATAGAGACGGCGGTGGAAGTGGTGTTTGAAAAAGACGCTGTGAAAATATGACGACTGCTGTTTCCAATTTGTGGAAACGGTTGAAGATCAAAGTACGTGATATGAAGTCGTATGACATCATCCCCAAACCTTCCAGACACGGTGACACCAAATAAAATACGTTTTCACATTTATAAACTCGACTCTCTTTATTTTTCACATTGAAATAATCTCATTTTCTTCTTCTCTAAAATGTACACATATTTTTGATGACTCATTGTTTTAAATTGTCACTTGAATCTCAGCTCATTCGACTTGCTCATTAAAGAAATGTCTGTGTAGATTACGAAATTTTGAAAGTCATAACTTTGCTTCTGTAGAGTCTCATATCTATGCGTGTCATATTCTTGAAGAAATGCATTGAGTGTAAAACCCTATTGTACCGGTATGCCAGCTTCTGGATGTGTAGAATTACTAACTAGTTTATAAACTGCCTGCAAGTCTGAGCTCGGGGGCCAACGAGCTCGTTGGACCTCACCTGAGACCAAACAATATTCTGTAACACATCGTTTTTTAGTTAAATAAATATGCTTTATTAGAACCAACTATCCAAAGATTTCCTTCCTGCTACTCTTGAAGATTTTTTTAACACGACTATTGCGACCCGTCAATCACAAGGTGTACCCGCCTTTGACCTATTTGACTCTAAATGATCATAATTTACTAAATGAGCATCATCCTGCAGTGAAGAAGACTTTAAACTAGAGACTGAGACCATAACGTCATGTTTACAATGTTTACTGAGGGGATAAATCCAGAGAGAAGTAGAGTCATTTTCTCATAGACTTCTATACAATCAAAGGAGTCGCCCCCTGGTGGTCAGTAGAAATAGTGCACGTTTAAGACACTTCCTCACTGGCTTCACATTTCGGACCTGGAAGTCGCTGCCTGACCTTAAAGTGTCACTGAGCCACTCTGGACTCCTACAATAATTTGAGATTCTAGTTTCACTCCAGCTTTTAATGTCTAGAGGTCAGTTCAGACAACGAAGAAAGCTTGGTAAAGTTTAGGGAAGACTTATGGTTTAAAGAAAGCAGCATGTATGTTGCTATGAGAAGCCCGTCATAACTCTCTGATCAGCAAGAGGTGAGGGTCAGGAGAGGTCAAACACAGGTCATGTTAGGGCGTCAAACCGATGACGAAGGAGGTCAAATTGTTTACATATTTATAGAGCTGTAAATAAGCCATGAGATCCCACAGATGTGAGATCAGCCCCTCTGCCCCCCCCCGACGCTGACATGTTACGTCTGCGTGGCTGAGCACATGTTGCGTAATTTGTTTCAATATTTCATATAGGCCCAAATGAAAAATGCATCTCTTTGAACTATAAAGTGCATAGGAGGAGGAAGAGGGCGAGGGGCAAGCGGTCGGGCGGAGGGGGGGGGGGGTAAACGGCTATTTACGTATTTATTTATCTCCCCTTTCATTTTCCATTGAGGTCAGAATCCTCTTCACAGAATATTCTTAAATTCTAGCTCCGTGGGGGGAGTGGTCATCCTGCAACCGCAAGGTTGTTGGTTCAATCCCCGCTATCCCCATTAGTTGCATGTTGAAGTGTCCATGAGCAAGGCACTGAACCCCCGGGCGCTTCACAGCAGGAACTAAGGATGGGTTACATGCAGAGAATACATTATGTATATGTGTATAACTATATGTAATATGACGATATATATCTTCTTCTTAAAGGAGGTGAGAAGAGAGGAGTGGAAAGAGAAGAACAATAATGGAGAGGGAAGGAAATAAAAGGATAGAGGTGAGGTGAGTGAGTTGGAGAGGAGGAGGAGAGAATAGATGGGGAGAGGGAGATGAGAGGAATGGAAAGATGAGGACATGAGAGAAAAGTAAAAGAATGGAGAGGGAAGGAAATAAAAGGATAGAGGAGAGGAGTAAAGGAGGTGAGGTGAGTGAGGTGGAGGGGAGAGGAGTTGAGGGGAATGAGGAAAAGAGCAGAGAAGGAGAAGAGTGAAGAGGAGAGGAGAGGAATGAGGAAAAGAGAAGGAGAAGAGTGAAGAGGAGAGGATGGGAATGAGGAAAAGAGAAGGAGAAGAGTGAAGAGGAGAGGAGGGGTATGAGGAAAAGAGAAGGAGAAGAGTGAAGAGGAGAGGAGTTGAGGGGAATGAGGAAAAGAGAAGGAGAAGAGTGAAGAGGAGAGGAGAGGAATGTGTTATTTGCTGTGTTTTTTCGAGTATTTTAATTTTTGTTTTCTTGTTCTTGACCTTTTTCTTTCTCCTTTCCCTTCGTATTATATCCTTAAAGTCCCGTCGTGTTAATTTGTAAAAATGAGAATAAATATATAAAAATAAAAAAATAAAAATCTCTTTCATTAGTTGTATGAAACCGAAAAACCCGAACGGGGCTCAAAACGACTTTGACCCGCGGAGCGGAGGAAGCTCTCCTCAAACGACGAGGCCTTGAAGAGCACAAAGAGAGAGAGAGAGAGAGAGCGACAGGTAAACGCTGCCAGCTGCTCCCCGCAGAGCGCCGCCTCACGAAAGAACTGCTCACAAAACATCACAAAACATCAGCAGCAAAGCATTCTGGGTGTTTCTCTCCTGGGCGTGAATCAGAGCGACGCCTCCATGAGGAGAGAGGATTCACGTGGAGGAGCTCCTGGTGTCAACATGCTCCCTCTCTCTTTTCTATTCCCTCCTTTCCTCTCCACTTCCTCTTTCTTCTTGATCTCCCCTCTTTGTCTCTTCCATATAATGTTCTTTTTTCCTCTCCGCGCCCTCCTCTCCTTTCCTTTCATCTCCGCCTTCCTCCTCTCCTCTTCACTCTTCTCCTTCTCTGCTATGTTCCTCATTCCCTCTCCATTCTTTTCCTTTTCTCTCATCTCCTCATCTTTCCATTCCTCTCCTCTCGCTCTCCCCTACACTCTATTCTCTCCTCATCCACTCCTCTCCTCTTCACTTCCCTCACCTCACCTCCTTTACTCCTCTCCTCTATCCTTTTATTTCCTCCCCTCTCCATTCTTTTCCTTTTCTCTTGTCTCCTCTCCTCCGCTTTCCTCACCTCTCTTCTCCCTCGTTATCTTTTCTCTCCTCCTCTCTCACCTCCCCTCCCCTCTATTCTCTTCTCCTCTCTTCTAGTCTCTCCTCAACTCCTCTTTCCTCTCTCCTCTCTCCTCGCCTCCTTCTCTCCCCTCCTCTCTCCTCTATTCTCTTCTCCTCCTCCTCCTCTCTCTCCTCACCTCTCCTCCTATCTCCTCACCTCCCCTCCCCTCTATTCTCTTCTCCTCGTCCTCCTCTTCTACTCCTCCTCCTCTCTCCTGTCTCCTCCCCTCTATTATCTTCTCCTCTCTCCTACTCTACTCTCTACTCTCTCCTCTCTCCCCCTCCTCTCTTCTCACCTCCCCTCCCCTCTATTATCTTCTTCTCTCTTCTGCTCTCTCCTCTCTCCTCCCCTCCATTCTCTTCTAATATTTCCTCTCTCCTCCTCTCTCCTCCTCTCCTCCTCTCCACCAGCCATCAGACAAAGGCTCCTTCTCTCGGCTGGAGGTGGGAGGAGCCGTCAGTCCCTTCCTCTCTGTTTGACGACCGCGTTTCAAATGACACTTTGATCCTCGCTGTTTGTTTTTCCCTCCGTGATGAAACTGGGCGCGAGCGGCGTGCAACAGGGCGCATCATTAAAACGACGCGAGGAGCCGCGCTCGTCCCGAGAAACCGCTCACGACAACTTTCTGACAGATCAGCGCAGAGAACATGACAGGGCGGGCGGCGGAGGGATCGAGGAGGAGAGCGAGGGAATCTCTCGCTCCTCTGGGGAGACGGCAAAGAGTCGAGGAAAGAAGAAAAAAAGAAAAACTGAATGAGAATAACTGGACGTAATAAGGCGGATCTGTCAGAACTAAGTGTTGTGTGTGTGGTGTGAGACGAGTGAACCGCACACACCCCGTCTGAAAGCTGAAGAACATAATAGAGCGTATGGAGAAGCATACTTAAACTTCAACTCAAATCCAGAAAAGAGATTTCTTCTTTTAACGACTCAGACGTCGTTCAAACGGAACAAGCGCCGAGGCCGTCCCACGTTTCTATCAGATTATCTTCTTTAAAAAAGATAAAACACATTTGGTATTCATGTATTAATTTGACTGTTAGATAAACAACACTTTTGGGCATTCTGGTTTCTGCCTAGTAGCCAATGCTACTGTCATTTAATATCTGGATATATTGTACTTGTGTGATGTTATGTAATGACTGTTTATGACTGTGTGTGTCTATGTACAGATGTACCAGATGTGTGTGTGTTCATGTATTTTTTATTTATATTTATTTGTGTGTATCTATTTTCCTGTTGGCGTGGGTTTGTTGTCTGTTTTTAGATGTGAACAAAAAGCTGAAAAACAATAGAAATAGCAGTTAAAGTTCATGTTTACTGTGTTATGTACAAAAATATATATATATATTTTTAAAGACAAAACGAGCCGAGCAAACCGACCCTCCTCTCCACGGGTCGTATCGCACCGTGAATAGAACCATCGTACGCCGCCTCCTAATCTCATAATTCATCCTTTGTTTATGAATAATGGGGCACAAAGAAATGCACGAGATCAACAGCCCGGAGTGAAGGTCTGGAAGAGTTGCCTCCTTTTCTCTCTCCGGGGGAATAATTCTGCTATTGAAGATTCCCAGAGCCACGGATGAAATCATATGCAAAATATCCGCCCCATGTGGAGCCGACTGCTGACACAGTATTATCTGCAGAGAGACAGACGTCGACTTTATTCTTTTTTGGGGGGGGGGGGGGGGGCGCGGTTGAGACAGAGGCACGATTTTTAAAAAAAAGGTGCGTCCGGTGAAGCACACCAGACAACGGGAGTTAACAGGATGCCCCTTGGGGGGGGGGGGGGGGGGTGCCGAGGCCTCCCGGGGAGACGGCAGCCTACCGAGAGGATAAGACAGACGGTTTGAAAAGCCAAACAACAAAAAACTGAGAGCGTGTATAAAAAAAAAATCAGAAAATGAAACGGATAAAAACCCTGGTGGTTTATTCTGTGTGAGGAAAAAGTGAAATGGTTCTCAGGAAGAGATGATGTCATGTTCTCTTTCTCTCTCTCTCTCTCCTACAGCGATTCGTATTGCACCTCCCTTTACTGTGGTTCCCCCCAGGTGAGTTACCCCAAGTCCCTGTGGGGATTCAGAGTTTCTCAACCCTTGGGTCGGGGACCACCTATACAATAGCCTCGTATTCAAGACGGTTTTAATTCAATTTTTTAAAAGGTTTTGAATTGATCCACGCTCGTGAAACCTACTGAAGAAACCATAGTGTAAAGTGAGTAAATAGAGAAATAAATAAATTTATTTAATGATGTCCTGTTTAGGTATAACTTATATTTATTCATTCCTATATTTATTTATACATTTATTTAAACATTTATTTATTTATTCTTGTTTTTATTTATTTATTTATACATTTATTTAAGCATTTATTTATTTATTCTTGTATTTATTTATTTATACATTTATTTAAGCATTTATTTATTTATGCCTGTGTTTATATATTTATGTATACATTTATTCAAGCATTTATTTATTTATTCTTGTATTTATTTATTTATACATTTATTTAAGCATTTATGCCTTATTTGGGCCTTGTGTTTGACACCTGTGCTCTACGATGTGTGAATGTAACATGATAGTAAGTCGCTTTGTATAAAAGTGTCAGCTAAATGTAATGTAAAAAAGCATATAATATATTTGTGTAACACAATTATCTGCTCACAATTATCTGCCTCGAACTACATCGAGGCTCCTGTCAGACACACACACACACACACACACACACAGAGGGGGAAATGTGACACAAACCCCCGCCAGTAGCTTCGCATGCAGACCATGTCATCTTGATGCAGTCGCAAAAACTGCACACAAACATCTCATTTGTATTTTGCCTTTTGGTGATTCACGGTTCCACAGAGCAACAGGCGGGGTAACGAGAGGAGCGGCAGCCTGCTGTACCTGGACGTGTCGGCGCTCACACTGCGCGTCTGTAGCTGCACAACGATGCGTCTTCCTCAGGCTGACAAACACTCAAACGATCCTTCTGTGTTGCTCCCAGAGCACCGAGACGCTCGTAACAGACAGAGCGCTTCTCAGTGTTACTGCGGTTTTATTAGGAATCAATCTACACAACGGGCTCGCCGGCCCAGCAGAGTGCTTAAAAAAAGGACCGAAAGACCTCATTACGAGCAAAACCGAGAAGCGGCGCGTTAATGATAAAAACGCGGCAATTAAAGTCGGGAAATCAAATTACCAGCCGATAGAAGAAGACGTGGTAATGGCGGGCGAACCCCATCGCGTCTGCTAAACGATGCTCGAAAAAACCCATTGGACGTAGGGAAACTGCCTCTCTCCCCGTCGTTAAGTTATTAGATTAGCCATGGGGCAAGCGGGTAAACAACGCCAGGCATCTCGCAGCAGGCGCACCCTCCCACCAGTCCCCCGAGCTGATTGGATTACCACGAGAGACCTCTGCACAAAGACGGAACGACTCCGTGGAGAGCGCGAGGCGAGGGGGGGTGATTATTGGAAAAGCAGACGATGCGGGGAGCGGAGAGAGGAGGCCGGACGCTGTAGCATTTTGGATCGGGCGGGAAGGCGAACGAGCGTGAGACGGAGAATGGACGCAGAGGGCGGCGAGATTCGATTTGGATTATCGGCTGCTGGACGCGCGGCGGGTCTGCCAAGGTTCTGCTTCATCCTCATCCGCCTCCTGCCACATCTCGTTTGGGTTACCGCCGCGGCGAATGTCCGCTCAGCGCTATCGGGGAGACAAATGAGGGCAAACATCTGTCAAGGTCAACAAGCGACCGCCTCCACCGAGGAGCCACGGGGGGGGGGGGGGGGGGTCTGCCACTTTAACGCCCGATACACTTAGAGGAATTAAAACCCGGTCCAGAAAGAAGCGGGGTGGAAGTCGATGGAATTTTTGGAGACGGCTAATGAGATGCTAATTTGTTTGCCCGCTAGGAATGAGGTGCGAGGAACTCAAGGACGCACCAGATATATATCTTTTTTTAACTTTCACTTTTTCAAATATGGCATGTGTTTTATGTGTGTGTGTGTGTGTGTGTGTGTGTGTGTGTGTGCACTCGCAGATACTCTGCAAGTTGGTCGAGCAGGGGGAGACCGCGGGTTGCTGCGTCGTCTCTTTACATCCCGTAAAAAGATGTGAGCGTCCTTTCAAGCTCCTTCCAGACTCCCGCTCATTTACAGAGCGAGTGAGTTCAGAGCAAAGCGGAGAAAGCTCCCCCGCCTCGCGGCGCCGAGTGGAGCCACGTACAGATCGCCCCTCATGCCGCCTGAAAGTCGTCCAAGTCGGACCTGTTTTCGAACACCCCACTGAGACGGCCTTCCGTGGACTCATTGAGTCGTTCCCGGAGCATCGGGGGCCGGCTGTCCCACTTTTCTTCTCTTTTTTTTCCAGCGGATATCACACAGACTCTGATAATCTGCACTCGCTATCAGCGCTGCTCAACTTTTCCTGGGCACATGTTTGACTACATAAGCAATCGGACCAGGGGCCCTGTCCTCCCATGTTTATGGACCGGAGTGAGACTCCCCTCGGGGGGCTGCAGGAGGAAGTCGAGCGCACGGCGGCGTGGTCTCGTTTCTCTCGATCGTCCTTTCTGATGTGTCATTTTTACACGAGCCCCGCCACAACAAAGTAGATTTTCCCGCCTGCGGTGTCGCCTCAGACCCGGTGTTTTTTTGGGGCTCTTTACACACGACAACGACCCCAAGAAATAGTTTCTAAAAAAATTAAGTTCAATAAAATCTAGTCTCGTTAACAAAGGATAACGTGATATCTGATCCGCGGGCTCGGGGAATGAGCGGTATAGCGGCGCCGCTCTGACGGACACGTCGGCGGGGGAAATAACAACAATGGAAGCTGCCAATTACCCAAAATTCAAGTTGGTTTTGGAGACAGAGGAGATTGGGTGAGGGAGCTGGTATAAGATGTTCAGTATATTCAAAACCACGTCCTTTGTTCTGGCTCATTTCTTTCTATATGAATATGTGAATGAGTCGTTCCACCACTGAGCCGGACCGACGTCGGCGTACAATGGGGCCGGATGCACGACATTTTGACTAAAAAAGAAAACGTTAGCCGCAGTTAGCAGCTACTATTATTAAACTTGTGGTTTTTATTATGCAAAACACTTCAGATTGTGAATCTGGGGTTTTTTTGTTAATAGATGGACAAAACGGTCAATTTGCAACTCGTCTCCAAGAAAACACATTTTGTAACAGATGAATTATAGCATTTTCTCTTGATGAGGAAATCTTATTCATGAAAGTATCAGCTAATATTGATACAAATCTATTTGAAATATTTGATCTTGGAATACAATCTCCCTTCATATCATCAGCATTATTACACTCCATCATGGTGATGTCACCAAAAACAAGCCGAATTGCAGGCAGTGGTAAATGTCTGACTTCTTTCTTTGGAAAAGATATTGCCAGGTATTACATTTATTTTATTACGTATTAGTGCCCAAACAAATAAGTAATATAGATAATCTCATTTAGAGGAGACGGGTATTCTATTTGAGGTTGCAAGCTGACGGTAAATCCTGACCTAAGCCATTTTGCTATATTTCAACATTGTCTAGATTTAGTACCTCCAACATGTAGGATAAACCACAATGTTTCACTTTCTATTCCTACACATTTTATAACTTATGTCTTTATCAAAGTAGCGTAATATCTGTATAACCGTCCTCTCGATTAAAACTCTGCGATACATTTCCCGTAGCCGCTCGTCTCGAGCCGGCTCAGTGATGTGCAGCGACACGTACTAATACACTCCTCAGAAAACATTGGGCTCCGTCATTTATTTTCCAAATTAAATTCTCGGCGTGCGCGAGATCAGCTACGGGATTAGATTTAAAGATGGCCGCCCTGCACGGCTTTAGAGATTCTCATTTTGAACCGAGTTGACAGCATCGGGCCATCGAGGCGAGCGCGGCGGGGGAAGATGATGTTATGGTCTCGCTAATGTGAATCAAAATGAAATCCAAGCGCCTGTCCCACGTCGGAGTGGATGCTGCAGTTCATCCATTACATGGCAGTTCCCTGGTTTACGATGAAGAGATCAGATCGGGCTCATTAGATTGTCAAATGGCATACGAGCCACGCATCATTAGCAACATCCTAATGGTGTACCTACTTCCTGGTATTGATCTAAAAGAAGCCTGACGTTAGAGTAGCCTGAGAGAGAGAGAGAGAGCAAGAGGGAGAGAGAGAGAGCAAGAGTGAGAGAGATAGAGAGAGAGAGCAAGAGAGAGAGAGAGCAAGAGAGAGAGAGCAAGAGAGAGAGTAAGAGAGAGAGAGAGCAAGAGTGAGAGAGAGAGAGAGCAAGAGAGAGAGAGATAGAGAGAGCAAGAGAGAGAGAGCAAGGGATAGAGCAAGAGAGAGAGATATAGAGAGAGAATGAGAGAGAGAAGAGAGAGAGAGAGCAAGAGAGAGAGAGAGAGAGCAAGAGAGAGAGAGAGAGAGAGAGCAAGAGAGAGAGAGAGCAAGAGAGAGAGAGAGCAAGAGAGAGAGAGTAAGAGAGAGAGAGAGCAAGAGTGAGAGAGAGAGAGAGAGCAAGAGAGAGAGAGATAGAGAGAGCAAGAGAGAGAGAGCAAGGGATAGAGCAAGAGAGAGAGATATAGAGAGAGAATGAGAGAGAGAGCAAGAGAGAGAGAGAGAGCAAGAGAGATAGAGAGAGCAAGAGAGAAAGATAGAGAGAGCAAGAGTGAGAGAGATAGAGAGAGCAAGAGAGAGAGAGCGGGAGAGAGAGAGCAAGAGAGATAGAGAGAGAGAGAGCAAGAGATAGAGAGAGAGCAAGAGAGAGCAATAGAGAGAGAGATAGAGAGAGCAAGAGAGAGCGAGAGAGAGAGAGCAAGGGATAGAGAGAGCAAGAGAGAGAGATATAGAGAGAGAACGAGAGAGAGAGCAAGAGAGATAGAGAGAGCAAGATAGAGCAAGAGATAGAGAGAGAGCAAGAGAGAAAGATAGAGAGAGCAAGAGTGAGAGAGATAGAGAGATAAAGAGAGCAAGAGAGAGAGCGGGAGAGAGAGAGCAAGAGAGATAGAGAGAGAGAGAGAAAGATAGAGAGAGCAAGCGTGAGAGAGATAGAGAGAGATAGAGAGAGAGCAAGAGAGAAAGATAGAGAGAGCAAGAGTGAGAGAGATAGAGAGAGAGAGATAAAGAGAGCAAGAGAGAGAGCGGGAGAGAGAGAGAGAGAGAGAGAGCAAGAGTGAGAGAGATAGAGAGAGCAAGAGAGAGAGAGAGCAAGAGTGAGAGAGATAGAGAGAGCAAGAGAGAGAGAGATAGAGAGAGAGATAAAGAGAGCAAGAGAGCGGGAGAGAGAGCGAGAGAGATAGAGAGAGCAAGAGTGAGAGAGATAGAGAGAGATAGAGATAGAGAGAGCAAGAGAGAGAGAGAGATAAAGAGAGCGAGAGAGAGATAGAGAGAGAGAGCGGGAGAGAGAGAGAGAGAGAGAGAGAGCAAGAGAGAGAGATTACTTTTACTATTGTTGGAAGAAGTTGACTTCAAAAGGGTGAAACCCTCTGGTGGACTGAGGCTTGGGAAAGCGGAGCAAGTGGCAGGTGGAGCTGGAAGGAGAGGGGGATGGGGGGATGGAGAGAGCGCTCAGAGAGATGGGAGATAGAGGAGCGGAGAGGGGCAGCCCTTTGATCTCCGGCAGAAGCGAGCGAGTGGAGAAAAGAGACGGCAGAGAAGATTGCAAACAAGGCACGCACTAAATTCCCAATAGCGGCACGAACGCGAGGAGAAGAGACAGGCCGAGGGAGGAAGAAAAGTTGAGCAGATTGAGCGAGACACAGGGATGGAGAGAGAGAGAGAGAGAGGATGACAGGGCGCGAGAACGAGAGAAGAAAGGTGGAGAAAAGAACGAGAAAAATGAAGCAGAGGGAAACCGATAAGACCAGGATGTTAAAAGGATTTCAGTCCGGGGGCTGCTTGGGGAGTTCTCTCTCGAGCCCTATGCTCAAGCAATTAGCATCGAACCCCTTCTAGGAAAAGTGCAGCCGAACCACAGCGGCGGTCTCTAACATAGTTAGTGTGTAACAGCCAAGTCGAGCAAAAACCCCACGGTCCCCATTAAACCTCAAGTTTTTAATTGGCGTGTCAGGATGGCGCTGTGTTTTTTTTTTTTTACAACGCGTGAAAGTGCGCTTCAAAAAAACAAAACAAAAGTGGACCCAGTGAGTCTGCGCGCCCGACTTCAGGTGGAAACACAGACAGTAAACAGAGCTGCCGCGCTGGATTGAAGAGGCCTGCAGAGCGTGATCACGAAAAGATCGACGTTCAACGCCGGACGGATATTTCATAACATCTGTTGCAAATATTGCTGCTTAAACAACGACAAAACCTCAAATACAAAGTGATATTAGCACAGTGAGTTGAGTCGAGGAGAAAAAGTCAATGAACTGACTTCAATGTCAGGAACGCATATCGACTGAATGGACATCAGCCTCAGGTTGAGCCCGAGATGACACATAGCTAGCGGCTAGTGGCTAGCGGCTAGTAGGCTAGCGGCTATTGGCTAGCGGCTGTCGCTCAAAGCCCTGAATTATCCGTAGACTTTGAGCATGACTAAAACTGTACTGTAAATCTAAAGCCAGCAGTCGGCGAGCTTAGCTTATTTTAGCTACAGGTCTGGATACAGCGTGCTTATCTCTACCCTACTAGCACCTCTAAAGACCTCTAAGCTAACCCGCTGTTTCACGCAAGCTTCATATTGACTTAAAATAATTCCACGCTTCTCATTTCACTCTTGACGAATAAAAAAAGGTAAGAAAGGCAATAAGCAGAGCTCTAAGATGTTGAGCTTTTCCCATTTATTAGACCTTATTAAAGCTCTTTGTTGCTGCTGCTTTTTCTCTCCCTTTGAACTTTGAGGAATTGAGCTTCGCCAAGAATCCGAGCGAAAAGAGAGGAAGTAGCAGAGTTCCCTTAAAGCATTCAGCAAAGCGGATTCTGATATAATGGTGTCACACGGTTCCCACTCTCGCTCACTCCCAGAAGTCACCCGCCTCCTCGTTGTCGTCAGCCGACAGCAGTCGGAGCGTTTCCATCACCGTGGCTCTGAGTTGTAGAGTCACATCTGTGAGGCAGAACCAGTCACTCCAGTCCATCTCCTCTGACCTCTCTCATCTACGAGTGCTTCCCAGGAGAACCCCTGCTGACTGGCGTTGTTACACTCTGTGGGTATAACAGTGTTCACCGACTGCAGTGCGCCAAAATCTCCAGAGGCTGTCACTTTCCCGGAGGAAAAAACAACACGTCTGGCACCGACAACCACACTCCGTCTAAAGTCGCTCTAACCGCACGTCTCTTTTGGCTTTCCGACATCGAGACGAACAGCAGCTCGGCGTCTGCGCGCATTACGCTTCTGCTTTTGCTTTTGTTTTTTATTCGTGTGACTCACCGTCTGGAGGAGTGGGCAGCTGACACGAAGCCAAGTAGGTGGATGGATACTTACCGTGCCCATTTTGAGGGCGTCCGTTAACAGTTGTGGTATATTTTCATCTCCTGTTTAATGTCAGATTATCCAAAAATATGCAAGTCAGGGATCAACATTCAAATAACATGCGACTGTGCATTGGCCTTGAGAGATAACGCCACGAGGTTGCAGGTTAAGAACGTAGAGCGGAGGCCAGCATGAACCAGGGAGTTCAACGGGGCTGGAGCCAGCAGGAACTTGAGGAGTTCGATGAGTTCGGGGTCAGACTTAGTTGATCAGTTTTAGGATTAGGTAATTATGCCTGCATATGATTGGTCCACGAAGGCCGGTAACAATAAACTCCACCTCTTTTGTTGTGTATAAAACATATGTTAAAATTAGTGCTGTGAAAAATAACGCGTTAACTCAAGTTAATTCAATTACAGGTTTAACTAGTTTTTTTTTTTTAACGCATTTAACGCATGCGCAGAATGAGCTTCCAATCCGTCTGTTGTTGGTCGTCGGGACGAAAAAAAAGTCACTTGCAAAATGAGCTTCCAATACACCACTTCAATCTGAACTCTGTCCGCTCTCATGCAGGCGGTCTGTTCATCGGTAATGATCCTTCCGCAGGTTCACCTACGGAAACCTTGTTACGACTTTTACTTCCTGTAGATCAGGGTCTCAACACGTCGATCGCGACCTGCCAGTCGATCGCGGCGTAGTGTCGGTAGATCGCATGACATTAAAAAGATTGGCCCGCCCCCTGACATGTTCTCTAGAGCACGTCTTTGTTCTTTTATTAAACTAAACGTCTGTTGTTGATCGTATCTCCACAGCAGCATGTCATTTCTGTCTCTTCGCGTTGCGTTAACACTTATCGATCTCCGTCTCGCGCGCCACAGAGCTCCGTGCGCGCGCATCGGGACCGAGCAAAAAAAAAGTCACTTGTCAATCTGTCCACCTGTCGGTGTCCGTGTCCGGTGAGGTTTCAGCTTTGCAGCGGTGTCCCCGCCGTCCCTTTCATCACGGCCCAGTTCATGAAGAAAACCCACACAGTCAGTTTGCCTCAGCAGCTGCTAGAGGAAGACTAGAGGCCTTTAGATTGTATCATGGTGGAGTTAATGGTTGACAAACAAGAGAAACATGTTCTGTTTAACCTCCTGTTACCTTTACATTTACTAACATATTTTACCCTCGGGGTCAATTTGACCCCAGCAATTAAAACCTCCAGAAAATTATTAGAATTAATATTGCTTCCCAAGTTTAAGTGTGAGGTACTTTATGTTTGTTTGTTGACTACCTAAATAGCCCTTTAAATAAATAAAAAAAGGTGATATTTCTTATTGAGGATAAGCGGTATTGATAATGGATGGATGGATATTTCTTATATGTTTGACACAGTGAAAAACAGCCTGGGGTCAAATTGACCCCAAAGAACACCGACATTAAACATTGAATGGGGTCAAATTGACCCGAAAGGTAACAGGAGGGTTAAACATTCTGTTTAGGATGAAGATGTATTAATGTTCCATATGGAAGAAAACTGCTAAATAACTGCTGAGTTGCAGCACCATTGTATAGAATAATGTATAAATGTATATATCCGTCTTTTGTCATAAATCTCTATGTTCTCACAAAATATACCGAGAATATCGGTAATATGTGATTAATCATGATTAATCCACAAAAACCTGTGATTAACCCGATTAAAAATTTTAATCGTTTCACAGCCCTAGTTAAAATACATGTCGATAGTCTTTCTCAATTCGGTGCCTGAAAGTACTCCAAACGGCCTGCAGGCGTTTGTTCCCTGACCTGTACTTGTTAAGAATAAACTCAATATTCTTGCAAGTGCTGTTGTCCCTCGAATCCCTTTTTTCATCAAACGTCTTCAAACCACTTCAAGATCGGCAAGCAGTAACAACACAGTTGAAAAAATATTTTAAAAAATCTCGCGTGCTTGAGATCAACCTACCTTGGAATATGGCGGCGTTCTGGATGATGAGGCGTTTGAGCTGAGCGCTGACGGCCTGCAGACCCGACTCCATGTTGCTCCGCGCCGCCACCTGATAGCGCTCCTCCATTTTCTTGGAACAGCAGGTCGGGCCTTTGGTTTGGCACACCTGCAGATCCGCACCTGGCACGGGAATCAGACGGGAGACAGGGCAAGGAGGGGGTTCGGATGAGCGCAAGGGGGAAGTATAGCTCGAAAAGCTTTACATCACATCTCTGTGTATCCTAGGCCCGTGTTTAAATTCTTCGATGAAAACCGAAGCCCCACAAGGTTCGGCTCCATCTTCCGCATGCCAAACACGAGAAAAGCTGATCTCCGGAAGATTCCGCCGCATTAATGAGCGCGTGATCGTTATGTAGTGCGTGTCTTTTTTTGTTAGCGGGGTGTCTGGAGTCATAAATACATTGCTGTTGAAAAATAGAAGCATTTTTTGGATTGCACATTCATACATAAGAGCTGGGTTGTTGTCCTCGGAGATCAATTTGGTCAAGAGGAAGTTTCCCACCACTCCGGGCTACAATTTCCACGCCGAGGATCAAAAACAGGATTTTTTTTTTTCGGGCACGAAGATGAAAGATGAGAGATATTTAGTTCAACTTGCAGCATGCAAACAAACAAACAAACCCCAGTTTCGGGAAACCGACATCGCAGGTAAACACGTCTGCACCTGGCCACTGACTTTACAGGTTGTTTACGCAGAGGAGAAATAATTGGATTCCCCGAGCTCTTTTGAAAAAGGTGTGGATGTAAGCCAGTTAGGGCAAAGTTAAGGTGGCGAGGAAGTTTAACCAGAACCAAAGAACAAACGGCCCAAAGAAATTAACTAAAAAAAGGGAAATAAAAAAATTAAAATCCCAGTGAGGAGGGCGATAAAGACGATGCGGTTATAATAGATGCCGAGAGCTGCGGTTCGGTGTGACGATGCACTGGAGGACATCTTTTACCCCTCTCTCTCTTGTTTTTGTGGTGATGTAACAACGACACAAAGTTTGAATCAGAGACTTTAAATGTCGTTTAATCTTAAATTGCCTTTGCAAAAGAGGAAACTACTTGCAACTCTCACAATTCTGCGTCGGAACACCTCTGTTGGAAAAGAAAAGGTCCACTGGAATCTGCGCCGAGCTGTAAATGTGCGGCCTACTCCCAAATCGCTCCTCTGAAACGATGCACGCGCAGACATCACACGGACATAAATAGGCCACAACCGCCTGATGTTTAAATACAACGAGGTGCTCCCTCTCTCTCTCTCTCTCTCTGTCCCGTGAGGCTGCTGAGAGCTTCGGTGGAGGCCGCCGCCGTGATGTGCCAGGCAGCATCTCGGGATCCGCTGCCAGAGAGGCGTCGGTGACAAGGGGCCCTGATGGATGGCGTGGTAAACAAATGTCAGGGGAGTCTGCCACCCGCCGGTTGGGCTGCCGGGAGATATGGGAGACGGAGGCTGGGGAAGGCGGATTCATTTCGGTGGGAGGGGAGGGCTCGGATTGCGAATGTATTATAAATAAATATCATAGATGTTTATGAAAAGTCTTTATAACGAGCGCGTCAAAAGGCACGAGGAAAATGGCTTTTGTCGAGACGGAGGGTTGACGGTGATATGAAAAGTGAATATCTATTTGAGGATTCGCCTCTCAGGTCTTTAAACAATAAACCCTCAGAAAATAAAAGCTCAGACTGTAACAAAGACAGCAGCAGGAGGGAAGTTAAACTAGCAGGAGATGTCAGAGTGGCAGTCCTCATAATTAACAAGCGCTGGGGAGTCGCACAGCAAAGCGCTTTGGCTAAACCTCCCCGACGCCCGTCAGGGTTTAATGAATGAAACGGGCAATAAAACTGTCATGTGGCACCTTTTGTATGCACACTGACAGGCGTAATATCTTAAATCAATACCGACAAAGGACTCCTGACAGATAAGATCAAGCTAATTTCAGAGCGCATGGGGCTAAATTATTAAGCTGTCAATGGCAGCAGAGGTGAGGCGGCCCACGCGGACGCCGCTGTGGAGGAAACGGGGATTTTAGCAATTATCTCTCTCGCGAGACAGACGGTCGCATCTGCACGTTTTGTCGTTTTCCTTTTCTTTCTTTTTTTCCAGGAGCAGATGATGAATGTGTTTCATTCCAGAAGTTTCACACGCTTAGGAGAGCGGGGTAATGTGATACACTTTTTACATTTGCTCCCCTCTAGGCGAGCTTAAATGATATATCAGTAAAACGTACACATTTCCCATTAATTCAGGATGTTACCTAGCAATGTACGTTATCAGAATGTCTTTTGGACAAAGGGCAGTGAAAATATGATTGTTTCAAAAAAAGTGGTCTTGTGTCTCACTTTACCCCAGCTTAGGGGTAAAGTGAGACAGACCTGAGCAATCAAGGGGGTAAAGTGATCCACTTACTTTTTCCATTTTAAAACTACCATAACAACACATGTTGTAATAGTTACAATCCTGACAGCTAGATTGACAACCACACATTCCAAAACTAATATCGGACTAGTAATAGAATCATGGAGATTAAGATCAATTAAGCACATTTATTTAAACACTTGAAAGTAACTCCGAACAAAATCCTATAGCTACAACAAAATATAATGCAAAATGTTTTAATTAACAATCAAATGACAGATAGAACCAGTTAGATTAGAACTCATATGCCAGTTCACGGCAATCAACTGGAGCAAGGCCATGGAACTGGTCAGCTAGTTGTTTCAAGTGTTTGCTCCTCCTCCATCTCATCTGTAAATATTCTCTTTGCCTCAGCTACTGCACCCCAGGATACTGATTTTACTTCCCCTTTCTATTTTTCTTTATAAATCTTTCGAGGGTTGTCTTGTCACTATTTCTATCCCTTCCAGCTTTTCTTAAGGACTTACACTACCGTTCAAAAGTTTGGGGTCATCCAGACAATTTCGTGTCTTCCATGAAAACTCACTTTTATTTATAAATGAATTGAACATTTCATAGAACATATAGTCAATACATTGACAAGGTTAGAAATAATGATTAATATTTGAAGTAGTAAGGAAAGCCAGTTGTATAGTTTATATCACCAGCATAACTGTTTTCAGCTGTGCTAACATAATGTCACAAGGGTTTTCTAATCAGACATTAGTCTTCTAAGGCGATAACACAATGTACCATTAGAACACTGGAGTGATAGTTGCTGGAAATGGGCCTCTATACACCTATGGAGACATTTCATTAGAAACCAGACGTTTCACCTAGAATAGTCATTTACCACATTAACAATGTATAGTGTGTATTTTTGATTAATGTTATCTTTATTGAAATAACAGTGCTTTTCTTTGAAAAATAAAGGCATTTCTAAGTGACCCCAAACTTTTGAACGGTAGTGCATGTCCTTGCATGACCTCAGCGGCTGCACTCTCCATCTCTGCAAGGGGTGTTTGGCCCCATGTTGTCTTCCTGGTGTAGTTTCTTGGCATGATGGCTTTTCTACAATGTTTATGATATTATAAATACAACATAATTAATGTAATATTACACTCAAATATCTTTAAGACTAAACTTAACTTGGGGTAAACTGTCTCACTTTACCCCATAACATTTGTCTCACTTTACCCCACAGCCACTATTTTAGAAAAAACAACATATCTTAGCCATTCAGGCTAATCTTCAGCTCGCATCAATCACATGGTTGTATATGTTAGAGGTTCATCGACATGTATGATATATGGTTTTCTACCTAAATCAATTTGTTTTGACACAAAAGTTGATTTAGTTCACAGCAGGAAAATTTACTTTTACATGCAAAAAACTAATTTTTGTGAAAAAACATACTTAACACAGCACCAGCACCACTTCTTTTTCATGGCAAGGGGGGAATGGGAGGGGCTTGAAAACATAATTCTCACATTACCACAAATGGGTTCCTTTGCCTAGATACAGGGGGTGTCTCACATTACCCGATGTCCCACATTACCCCGCTCTCCCTACTGAGGAATAAGTGAAGGATTCGACAGGAAAACGATTCCCCGTGGAGCAAATAATAAAATCACACCGTCTAAATAAAGCCTCCTCTGTGACTGACGGATCACTTGGGAATCAGCTTCCTGCTTCTCCTCTTTGCTTTAGGCTCAGCTCTCTCTCTCTCTCTCTGTCTCCCCCCCCCCACTCTCTCTTCTATTTATTTATTTATATATACCCTGTCATCCCTGCACAGTTTTGTTCTGAGCTCGTTTCACTTCACCTACCTTGAGCTTAATAGCTATACCAGGGCACCGCCCTACAGCACCTTTTCCTATCAGCCCCGTGATTGGCTAATTAGTCGATTCTCTGGGTGTCCTGATGGCCGCTTCTCTGAAGTTAAACGATGAGAGACAAGGTCCTGGGAGGCTGAGAGCAATCTAGATGTAAATTCCACCCAACGTGATGCAATCTTGCTCCCAAGGTTGACGCTTTTAAATTATTACCTGCTTTCAATCAATACTCTGAAATGGTTTTTTGGGGCCGTACCATTCAGCATCCAGAGCGGCGTCGAGGTCTCCGAATGGCTTCTTTAAAAACGCATTGATCGCCCTCGCGGTCCGTCACTGCCTATTTCTTTTTCATCCGACTATTCTTTATTGCCGCTCGGCTCGCGTGGAATAAAGGTTTTTGAAATGCCAGGGATGAAAACTTCAATAGAGAGAGGGGTAGGGGTGGGGGGGGGGGGGGGTCCCACAGTCCTGTGTACACACAGAAAGGGGTCCCTCCTTTCACATCTCTAACAAGCTCGGGGACTACAAGCCAAGGGAACATTGGATGGGGGGGGGCAAGACAGAAATATACACCGAGTGTCTCTCGGCTTCCCGACACCAATTATAAAGCCTCCCCTATGCAAGTTTGATGATCAGAGACCATGTGTGTGTGGGGGGGAAACAAGTTGTATTAAAATATAGAATATGTTAAAAGCCGTTCATTTACGGGTATAAATTATACATCGGCAACCAGTGTTGGAGTGGAAAGCATGTGGGACTCGGGCTTCCTCTCCGGGGGCCTCACGAGCCGGTGTCAATAAATGAAATGAAGACGCCACAATTTACAAACCAACCCGAGGAACGATAATGTCATTAGCTACCAGGGATTACGACCGTTTTAAGTATTTTTTCCGCTGCTTTGCCGACTGCACGGCTTTGAAAGCGTTGGATGAAGCGATCGTTTGAAAGCTGGAAGCGGTCTCTGTCGTCTGAAGTGTCCGCAAACCAACGAGGCGGCGGACATCAGCTGCCCTTCACTACAAAGAGGGATGCTTCCAAAGAGGAAACGGGAATAAACAAAGCCCAAATCGCTGCCTAATTAGACCACATGACCTCGGGCGTCAAGTCAAACCGATCCGCCCATTAGTGGCGGCCGGTGTCGTTTCGACAGCAGCGACGTGTTGTTCTTTTTGTTTGGGATAAACAAACAACAGGTGACCTGACCCCTGCAGATCATTTACTGAGAAGTCCAGGACCCTGTTGTTGGCGTCCTGCTCTTATCAAACGACCTGAAAGTAGAGTTGTTTCAGCTCGGAGGACAAAAAGAACGTGAAGGTGTTTCATTTGAAATAAGTGGCAGCCGGAGTGCCTCGTGGCAGCGGCACGCACCACGTGCTCCCAATGGGTTTGATTCCAGCCTCGTAGGGTTGTGGGTATATGAGGTTTTTACAGGACGGTTAACCATCTCAGAATATATCACAGTACGCAGTATAAAGGGTCGTCCACACACACAAAACAATAAATCATTTGGCTAAAAGAATCGTCTGGCGGAGTCCACACAACGATATTGTTGGGATCGCCTCCCGAGCATCTGGCATCGGGGCGAAGGTCGCCGCTCTATCTCAGGGCGCATATACAGACAGACGGCACGCTCACATTCACACCTATACGGGCAAATCAGAGTCCAATTAACCAGAGCTGCTTGTCTTTGGACTGCGGGAGGAAGTCAGAAAAAACCCGAAGGGAACCCACGGTTCCACGTAGAGAACCTGCACACAGAAGGAGCCCCCCGACCCGGGCCCCTGTTGCTGTGAGGCACGACGTGCAGCCCCATCAGAAACACTCTAAATTCCTCGTGTGCTCAACGAACTTAATTCTGAAAATAGAATTAGAGTAGAGTTTTTCATGTTAAATTAACAGGTAAAAGTAAAATTGTTTGCATGATTAATAAATGAACATGTAGTTTGTGTGCAGCCAGACTGCTCCTTGTACCCGTTACTCCTACACACACTTCTTTTTTAAATACTGCACCTAAGCAACATCCCGGTATGATCCCGCGGTATACCGGGATACCGTTACAGCCCGACAGCCATAACCGTCCCTCTTTCCCTCGTCGCCAATTTTTACTTTGACAATGACGCCACCCTCGAGAAAAATATGAAAATAAATTAATTAATAAATAAGTGGCAACTGTCAGCTCAGCCAAACTAGTAATATTCTTCCATTTAGTGAGAATCCGATGCTCCTCTCATGAATCGGGTCAGAGATCCTCCTCCACGTCCTCCGCACAGAACCGCCGCCGACTGAGCCGCCGCTCTCACACTCGTGTCCCGGGGTGAGTGCTCGGCGCCGCTCGAGCGGCTTCTCGCATTTACACGACTCACCGACACCCGGCCTCCATTTCACCTTTTCCGACACTCCAACCACCCACAGCGGCCACAACAAAGACACGAGGGACACCTCCTGCAGCACAATTTGGTTTTGCACATCTCCAACGTGATGCTGTTGCGCTGGTTGTTGTTGGTTTTTTTTCCTGCTCTCCGTGCTTTTTAGAAATCACGTTGGCGGAAAAAGGGAAACAACTTTTATATTTAGCTTTTTCCCCCCTGGCACCACATGCAGTGTTGTCGGAATCCTGCGGCCTTCTCTCTGAATCAGCCACCTCCCCCACACCATACACCGTATCAATACAGGCTACTTCGCGGCTCTCCATCACACACACACACACACAGATAGAACGTGATACTTCCCCCAGTCAAATCCCAGCGAGCCATACTCAACATTTAAAGTTCATAAATCTTTCATCGGCTGTAGGCCTCGATGCAGAACTCTTGCTGCAGCCCGTTTCACATTTACTCTGCACCTCTTTGCACAAGGTTCAGCAGATCTGACTGAAAACCGTCAACGTATTCTGTATCCATTAATGACAAGGATGCATTATTGATGACCCCCCCCAAAAATGTACCAAGTATGTGAGAAGTGGCTGCATATTTCATGCTTTTATAAAAATGTAAAAGAAAAGCTCATTAGGGCAAAAGAGGAAGAGATGAGATTTCTGAAAATCCCACCTCACGCCATAACTCTGTCTCATTCAGGATATTACGTTTTAAATTTTCATGCATCGCTTGAATATTGTCGATATTAACGCTGAAAGACGGTTCAATGTCATCGCTGGGTATAAAGGACGGCATCAAATACTGGAAACATGCCTGGAAAGTTTAGTATGTGCCACATTATTTTCTTCTTCTATTTTTAAAGACGGCACATATTTCCAGGTGAAAAAACTACGATGGAATATATTCAGGGTTAGAATGTGACTTGAGCATGGAGAAACATTTTGGCAACAGCGACTACGTATTTGGATCTTCACGCAGAAATAATTAATGTGTGCAAGAATGAGTGATAGCTAATGAATGTAACCATTGATGATGATGTCATGTTTCGTAATGCTACTCTTACTGCATGCCCACTGAAAAACAATGAATCAATATTACATTGTCCCAGTGGTTCCCAACTGATTTGGACCGACTTTAATCTCGTCTTTGCTAATTTTCTTGCAAATTACTGGATAACTTTACCCAGAAAATGATATAACACCAAAATTAACTAAACTCAGCCCACAAAGGTTATTTGGGTGTAAAGGTAATGCGTTCTGTGAAGAGTAGAATATAGTTGGTGATGGAGGTCACTAAATCCACGCCAATAAAAACACACCCAGGTCGCGGTTACTTGCGGTCGGGAGCATCTGTGAAATACTTAGCGAGCTAGTTTCCTCGTCTCCTGTTTCGGCTTGTTTTGACATAACCAACTGGATATAAAGTAGAGCATATACTTTATTTGCAGCAGTCATTAACTGGTGGTAACCTTATTATCAATGTTAAAAGTTAGTAGGATACACCGGGAAAATACAGCGTTTGTGTCTGGGGAGTTCAGCTTCCTGTTTGCCTGCTAGATGTCTGTTAGCTCGCTAGCTGTTAGCTCGCTAGCTGTCTGCGGCTGTTGAAGAAGAGTTTGTTCGTAACGTTTTTATCCGGCGGCCATGTGGTGCGGTTAGCAGGCCGTGTACCAGCAGCACCCAGCGGCAGAATCTAATCCTTCCTGCTGTAGATGGCACGCTGCGGACCACACGCTGGACTTTATAGCTTCGTTCACGCTCGAGCGCAGGTGGCGCGCGAGCCACAAGCACCGCGCAAAAAAAGGCATCAGTCTGCAGAGCGCTCAGGCCTCCATCCATCCCCCCGCTGCTAAAACCAGGGAGGTGTGAACTTGTTGAGTCAAAGTTAAGTAACATTGAATGTGCGGAGACATGCGAAGGACGAAGCCCCCCGGGGCGAGGATCCACACAGACAGAGATGCATGGCTTTATCCTGGGGGGGGGGGGGGGGTTTCACATTCAAGGCCACGCTACACGTCCTCTCACGGGCCGTGCTAAATGTGCGACGTGTTTTTTAAAAGCCTAAACACTATTAAATTGATTTACGACGGAATGTGTCGTAACCTCTGTCTCTCACTGGCAGCCCCTTGTTTAGACATTAAGTCCTGCGTTCACAACCATTACATTTTACTACACCAGCTCTGGGACTGTGAGGGTTTATAGGAGGTCTGCAGAATATAAGGGAGTTGTTGATTATCTGCATTTTTTCAGCACATGGGGAATGAAAAGGAGAGGCCTTTTATCTTCATATGCTTCAGTCTCACTGTTCCTGGTGCAGATGTCATTATATCAATCATAATGTATATATATAGCACTTTGTGGCTCAATGGGAGACATTTTCTTGTTGTGTACTTACACTTGCAATGGGAGAAAAATCAACATCATTGAAGAGGATGAAGATGGAAAAATGCAGAAAAGATCATTAGATATTTATATGCAATGTGTAATGCTGGGCTATGCATGAACACATGCACACATTGTGTTGTGCATCGGGTCAGTCAGAACAGAGGTGCATCTCCCTTATAGAACAAACTCCAAAGCAGAATACAAAAAATGTCATTTTTCACTTCTTGTTTTGAGCCACTTTAAGGGACGAAGAACAAAAAAATGAAGATTATAATCAAGACGGTAAAATAAAGATGAACTCCTGTTTGTTGATCTGAAACCGAAGAAAAGGCTCTCAACGGGTTCTTCCCAATCGTAGATCTCCATCAATCTAAATATCTCCTCCTGTGATGTGTCGCGTTACCATCGGCCACATGCAGCTCACTTCATAAAACCAGCAATCACGCTGCAGCAGAGGAGCCGCGGGCATGAATGTGTAATCCAAAGTAGCTCTTAACATACGAGGGGGAATTGTCCCCCCGGCTGACTGGTGGATTGATTTCCAGTGTGAGTAATGGTTTTGAGCTGCCCAGCTCTGGCAGACCCAGCTGAAGGTGCACATCAGCCAGACTGCTCTGCCTCTGATTTGAGATGTGTATTATGGGATGGGAGGGTGGGGATACATATTTATCTTGGCCTGCCACGATGACTCCGGCAAGATGAAATGCACCATGGCCTCGGCGGAGGGATCTGTGATTAAAGATTTATGCACGACGAGAGATAGGGCGCAGTGGTTGGAGCCGCGCGCACCCGGAGGGGGAGATTAATAACGGGGTGAATTGAGCGTGACACAGACGCACTTCAGAGTGCGTCGCACGTCTTTGCCCATGCCGTTTGATTCATCACACTCCCGACGCGTGTTCACAGCGCACCGTGTATGTCTGGCACTATTTGGGAAAACCTCTTTGAAAATCCGGTGAAGTGTGCAAGCTACAAGGAGAAGCTGTTAACCTGGACCACGTGCACCCCTCGTGCTGACATGACAGGATAACACCCAATTTACCTTTTGAAGCTGACTGCTGCTTCAGCCATTATGGGGTGTCTTCTGGATCAGAACGCGCGCAACAGGCTCGAGCTGCGCCCAGACCTGCGGTGTTCTGCAAAATTAAGGGGACCTGAACCCCCCTCCGGCCCAATCAGTGTGTTTTTCCTCACGTCTCAAAAGTCAAGACTGTTCCTTATTGCCTCCTCCGGGGCCGACTCGTTGACATTTGAGCATGAAGAGAGTAAAGTACCTCTTTGGGTAGCCGCACCTATTACAGATTCACATCACAGCACTAATCTAGAGTGTAATGAGGACCCGAGCACGGATAATTAATCAACTCTGGGAAGAGTGATCTTTTTATTTATTTATTTTAAATGTTTGCAGTCCATCATCATCATTATCGAAACAGAAACCCTCAAACTTGAAGATTCAAAGCCCACTGTCTATGCTGAAAATAAATGTGCTTTCCAGTTTCCTAAAGTGCCGTCAAAAACAAAGTTGGGTTACTTGGCTCCAGGTTTGGATCGATACCGAATCCAATCGATTCTGTACGCTTGTTATTGAACAGTTAACAAGCTTATATAATTCAACCTGCATTTCAACCTGCCAGCGGGATGGATTGTGTGTGTGTGTGTGTGTGTGTGTGTGTGTGTGTGCTGGCTCTCAGTGCCAAGAGGACCGTTGTAACGTCGATGTCCTCCGAAACCCAAAAGTGGAAATTGAATTGGAGTATAAATCCATATGTTTAACCCATAGAAGTGCCAATAAATCTAAGGACGCGTGCGTAAAACCGCGCGGAGCTACAACATGCACACGCGTAGTTGATGACAGTTACCTGACACCGGGGCTTCGGGGACCCACTTGGAGCCCGGATGCAGAGACTGGAACGCCGTGCGCACCTCCTGGCAGGTCGGCACCTGTGCGCTGGGCAGCGAGAAGAGCTGGAGCAAGGCGCACAGGAAGAGCGCCCCGCGCACCGATACAACGAGCATGGCAGGCGAGCTGCGTTTAACCACCGGGAGACCGGGCGGAACGGAGGAGATTAAACTTCAAAAATACGTTAAAAAGTTATTGGAGCATCCCGCGTTTGACGCCGACGAGCTGAGGCTGCGACTTCCGGGTCCGGATAAGCTCCACTCCCGACGTGGAGAACTTCAGAGTCCCTCTTCACTCGCGGCTCTGACTCAGCTTGCTGCACAGACCGACGAGCTCTAGATACATATGCGCGCCCCCATCTCTCCACCCCTCTCCAAAAAAAAGCGCGCGCCACAGCGTGAACCTGCGCGTATTTAGAGCTCCCCTCTCGTCTAATAGTGATGCGATGTGATCCATTGGCTGCAGGAGAGGAGGGAGATAGTAGGAGAGTAATGCGGTGCACGAGCGGTTGGTTGAATGGCTGCGCGCGCGTGTGTGTGTGTGTGTGATGCATCATCAGGCAGAAGAAAATATGGCACATAAGCGTCGGCAATGATCGGAAAATGAGCTTTTATTGTTCAACCACATGGAGAAAAAGCGTACAGTATAGCACTCCGATACGTGCACAAACATCTGCATCCTCCTATCTTAAATAACTATATAAATATAATTCAATCTCAAAACCAAATGGCATTTCATTTTGCACCTCCTTCTCATCGAGTGGACATCTATTTTACTTCCACTCAGCGCCTGTAGGAGCCAATAAAGTGGAAATGGTGCCACCTAGCGGTCAGTCTGCGGGAGGCCAACACTCAGAGCTCATCCCCTCTGCAGATGGAGCAGAGTTCATAGTCGCAGTTTATCCTCCACACCCTTCACACACACACACACACGCCGTTCACAACATCTGGCGGCTTGCAGATGGATACTGTGCAATTTCTTTTGATTTTGTCTAGCATTGAAATTGTGAAGTCATCCATCTGAAAACAGCAAGACAAGCAGTAAAATGTATAGATTAAAAAAAGATAATACCCCAAAAAACCGTATTGTTAAAGACTCCTGTAGAGTCTACAATTACTGCAACAAGGAGGGGGATGAGGGGGGGGTGTAACAGCTGCTCTCTTGTGCCTGCGGTGTATATACAATTTTTTTATTTATTCAACAAAGCTTGGAAGAGAAAACAACAAACAAAAACGTATTTTGGCTGCGCGTCTGAGGAACGGAGAGCTTTGCATGGATTTGCACAGCAGAGACGGATAGAAGCTGACAGCAAACCAACAAAACTCCCCGTAAATCCCACATGAGTTCCACCTGCAAGCAGGAAAAAAAACGGAGCTGACGTGTGCACACGAGGGGAAGGTGACCGGCAATACCTGAAGTGCACAAACTGCAGTAGATCCGTGTGCACTACCTGCACTGTGAGCACTTTGGGACTGCGGAGTCCACGGCACGTTCAGGGACCCTTCCACCGTCCTTTGAGCAATGTAGTAAACACCTTATTTCTTATCCTTTTAGTTTTGTTTAAAAGGAATCTGCTCCGTGGGGTCCGTCAGTGAAGGATTAAAAACTGCAAACAAATTAATAACAAAAAAGAGGCTATACCACATGTTGGCTAGTCAACACATATCAGACATGAAAAGCATTTCCACCCAGAGATACATTTGTTTTCAGAATATTTGAGATGTTGAGAGAGCGAACCCTCCAGCCAGAAGGAGCAACTAGGGCAGTAGATACTGAGCTAGTTCACTGACTACACTAGATGCACCTTAGCTGGAGGACCGTGAGAGTTGGGGGTCATGGAGAGGGTTGATGTGCTGGATTACTTCCAACTCCAAGACGCTCCCAGTCTGGAGAATCTGAAAACAGAACCAAAATCAATGGATAGCAATGGGAGACAAATATTGAAACCGATCCCACAACTCAATAAGAGGAGAATTCATACTTTCTCTGCAGGGCTGCAGCCGTTTGAGGCGGTTAACTGAATTAAAAACACGTACAGGCGGGGAGGCTTTCCTTCTACACACAAATCTTCAAGCATTACAAAAGTCCCACAATAAAATACAACTTTGGAAAGGCGGAATAATTTCCAAAATAGAAATCTGGTTTAGAGGATTTGAGACTTTAATATAGACACATCATTGAAAACGTCAGATATTAATACAAAAAATACAATTCCCTAATATAAAGATGTTTATTTAGTTTAATAGTCTTAATCTGATAAATAACCCTTGATAATAAGCATCAATATATGAGGGATATTTGACATATTCCACATTCTCTCTGAAAAGCAACCTCAAACTTAAATATAGGTCATGAAAAAGCACTCAGACATTATACTTTTTAAGTAAATGCATTCAGTTTACATTCCAGCATTAAGACATACATCCCAGTTTAAAAAGACCTTGAAACATTGTTGGAAAACATAACTTTCCAGAACACCCTTTAACCTCTTCAGTGCATTCTTTTGTAGCATGCACACGGCCAGAGCGCACGCGCACACACACGCATCTTCAAAAGATGGAAAAAGATGAACAAGTTAAAATATAGCTGATAACTCCCCACCATACATCCATAAGAGCTCTTATTCTCTCACGCTGCAGATTATGGGATGCAACAGAGCTCTACGATGAGCTCGTGTTGTCCGAGCGCGTGCAGCTTCAACAAAGTGGCGCCAACAAGCGGCTGGCGACGCCACGATGAGCGTGTCGGCTCAATTAAACAACGATCTCCAAATCACATCCGCGTTTATTCGGTGACGTAACTACTACGACGACAAAAAACGCAGCTGGCGAGCGGCAGGCGGGATGGATTTGTAACACTTTGCGGATTATTAAAAAATAAATCCCGGATGAGCGCAACGTGCCGACGCCATAACAAAAGACTCGAGCGGAACCGACTTTTAGTTAACTAAAAGTTATTAAGACTCCCGGAGAACACATGCACATTCAATGTGAACACATGCGGATTATAAAAATGAAAACAAGCATGATATACATATTAGCACACGATATTTGCATTCTTTACTTTAACAAATCTAGAGAAATCGGCACAAATAAAACTTCAGATGATTCAAACTTTTTTGGAAACGAAAGCACAAGACCACGTGCGTTATTCTGTGTTGGATTAAAGAAAAGACAAACCCACTCCTGACAGCCTACCTTTGCATTGCCTGGAGCTTTATTCTACCGAGTGACCGTATCCTGCAGAAATCTCCCAATATTGCGCCCACGCACGTACCTTGCGCCACGCAGATGTTGTACCGTGCGCAGCCCTCTTTGCGCCCAACAAAAACTTCTGTCATGCATGAAATTGTGAGAGCATCTTTTCGTGTTGTTTTTCTCTTTGTGGGGGTGGGGAGAGGCACGCGGGCGACGCTCTCGAGCCGGATGTCGTCCTTAGAAGAAGAAGAAGAAGAAGAAGAAGAAGAAGAAGAAAAATCCTCTCGCAAACACGCTTCCCTTCGTTTTTTTGGGAGGGGGGGGGGGGTGATTTAAAAATATAGACTTTTTTCTTCCCTCGCGCAGCTTTCCTCCTCCTCTTCCTCTTCCTCTTCCCGGGAGAACTTTTTCCCTGCACATGGTCGCTGGAAAGTTTGTGCATGAACCCGCTTCTCTCTCTCTCTCTTTCATCCATTCGGCGCGTTACTGGTCAAAAGGAGCCCAGGAGGCTCGTGACCCCGTAACCCCTGTAAAAACCTGCCCTGCCCCCACCCCGTCTGCAGGGGCACGTCACTCCACCAGCCCACCGCCTCACGTGCACACAGATAGCACTCAGTAATAATGTCTGTTGTTGTTGTTGTTGTTGCAACAGTAGAGATTTAAAGCATTTTGCAAAGGCTTTCCAAAAGGCATGGTGGCACTTCCTCCACTGTGGGAACATGGACGCAGAGTTGCCTCACTTGCCTTCTTCCTCAATGAACTTTAACCTACTTTCCTATTCTCTCTCTCTCTCTCTCTCGCTCTCTCTCTCTCACAAAGAAAAATAAACTGCAGCTGCCCATTTCTTTTTTAATTCCCCCCCCCAAGTGTCTCTCTGGTTCACTTGGAGTGTTTTTGTCAGGAAGCTGTTGATCTTATTTGCAGAACCCTTTAAGGGTTGTAATCCATGCCATGAAGATTTTTGCATGCGATATTTTAGATGTTGCATTAGAATAAAAAGGTATTGGTCTGGGCGGAGGAATGATGTGCGTTTTCTTTTTTGGTTTGAGTAAGTTCACAGGCATTATAGTTGACCACGCAGACAATGGGGTGGCAGCCTATTGAGCAGGCCTCATGGTGGAGCCCTCCTGGTCGGGTGGAATGCGTCCCAGTGTTTTGAACTGGGAGGGGTTATTTTTAGCCAATATTAATTTGCATGCATGAATACACTCTGCATATAAGACGTGAGCGGTGACTCACTTATTGATAAAAGCTATACGTCTCAATGTAAACAAGCTCAACAAACATCCTGACAAACATTGTCAATGTCGTAGATCGCGTAACATGAGAGTCTAGAAGGTTTTCTATCCGGCAGAAATAAAAAATACACATCGAGCGACTTAGATTGTTATGAATTGTCAATATTTTGCAGAAAAACAACAGGCTAGTACTTGATTCATCATTTAAATCTATGAAATATAATAATTCCCCAGAGTGTAACATTTATTTTGTCCAACTAACCCAAAAGTGTTAATTAAGGGAAGACTGTCGTTACAGAATCACCTTCCACGCTCAACAATATTCACTTTTAGAAAAACTGAAAACTTCTCTGAATTAGTTTTTTTCCTGCACATATTAGTATAGAGTAAACAAATAAACACCAGCTGGGCCATAGACGTACCAAAACAGTTTGAATATCTTTCATCATCACAGTGAAAACTTTTGAGAGGACATCCAGGACACATGTTTCAGAGAGTGGAACTGCTCATAGATCAGTGGAGGCATCTCCTCAAGACTTCTGACTTCTCGTGTCTAAGAAACCTGCAGCAGGGGAATTAATTTATCTGTAACTAACTGACTATTATAATCTCACTACAAACTGAATAGGTGATCTTGAAGATCACTAAAACACAACTTCTTTAACATATACATATATGTGTATATATATACACATATATGTGTATATATATACACATATGTGTGTGTATATATATACATATGTGTGTGTATATATATATACACACTATATCTATATATATATAATATATTATATATATACACACAGAATCCCTTCAGGTCTCTTAAAATAAGCCGACACACCAACACAGGTGTTTTCAATTGTCTGATTGGACCCGCCTTGGGCAGAACAAGCTAATTACAGGCTGAGTTGATCGCACTACAAGCACCAATTAGAATCCGTTGCCCTGCCAGACACACACTGGACACGCCCACATAGTAGTGAGAAGAGGCCCGAATCAGATGAAGTGAAAACACCTGTGTGTGTGGACCCGGATGTGTTTTGGGCCTTTAAGCTTTAACTGTCGAAGACTCACACACAATGAATTTGCCATAAAGTTTTTTATTTTTCATGAATGCTTTCACACTTGTATCCTTTATAAAGTTATGTACACATTATTTGCTCCCATGGTAAATAAAGAAAAACAATATCCAGAGCGTGGAAAGAGAAACGGTAAAGGGGGGGGGGGGGGGAAATAAAAAGGGAGAAGGCAACAGAGTAAAAAAAGTAAAGCAAAACAAATATTTAAACAGATAACTCTAAATCATGAAATATAAAGTACTGACCTTAAGGAATTTGTGTTGACGTCTACATTATATCGCCAGTGATTTATAAACTCATAATTAGAGGTAGGGTTATAGAAACATGAAATGCTTTGTTGGTGCAGCTAGTACAATTGGACCAATTGGTGCCAACAGCGCCCCCTGTTGGGACCACTGTGAACAGCACGTCATGACTGGGCTCAATTTAAAATCATATTCTGGAGGATTATTCAAAATTAACTTTATTTTCTTTTACACAACGCGGATAATCTTGGATATTATTACACCTTTTTTTTTATGCAACGGTTTTTCAGCAAGCTGCAAGTTTGTTTGTGCTCATGTATATATATTAATAATTACTCTGTAAATGGGGAAAGTCTAATTGGGCATTGATGTAGTTTAAAAAAAAACTGGCTTTGCCAATAAATAATCAGAAGGGAGTTGATCACGGACAGGATCTTCTTCGTCTTCTTTTTTTAAGAAACTCAAACACACTTTCAGACAAACTTTCTCTCATAAACTGGTGCCATGACAGTGCACTGTGTGTAGGACTTGTCTATTTGTGCATAATGTACCACATTACCAGCGGAATCCACAAATAAATGTATTGATCCGTAAAGGCCTGATGATAATCTTGTGACTATTTGGTGCAGTGTACCAAACGGTGATGATAATAAAAAAGCCAATAGCCACAACTGAGCGTAGTCTGTTAAAATATATATTTACACTCTCGGGATCACCTTCGAGTTTAATGCGGTCGGCGACGGCGCTACACGTGGCGCTGAGAAATGAACTGGCAATACATTCGGGACTTGAAATGTACATCTTTATCCTTTTTCATATGGACTTTGGTCTAAAATAAAACAAGTTGTGGAATTTCACAAGATCATTACGATCCGTTAAATGTCTTTAAATAAGGCAACATTCAGTACAAGGTAAGCACACTGCTATTCATTATGAATTAACGTTTGTGTGGCAACACCCGACGAAATAGTTCAGTTTAAAAAATCTAGTTTTCCATTGTGAAAACCAGATCGTAGTCCCCGTTCAAGTTTGAACATATACGTCAAGTTCAGGCATGCATCCAAACCACGGCTGTGTATCTTAAACAGTCAAATAAAATATATCTCGGCGAGTGAGGAAAGAGAACACAGCATTTGCAAAAACCCAAATCCCATGAGGTATATACATACACTATAGTCTGTGCGCTCAGACAACGAATATCTTGAAATCCCTAAAATGCCATTTCAGTGACAATGGCAGAAGTAAGGAGTATTTTTTTTATTTTATAAACGGAACCAATCGACGGTGCGCGTGAGGAACGCGATGAATTCAGTGCTCGTCAGCCAAAACTAAAGTATCGTTAAACAAAAGGTGCATGTTGGTAATTTAGCCATAGGACGTGCTCTGATGCATCAAACGGCATGTGACTGCGTAATATATTAAAATGTATTATTGTAAAATCAGATCAATGGATGCTTTGTATTCTTTGTTGTTAAGAGTAAACAACTGCATGGGTGAGTTATTGTTGACGTGAGATCAAGAGGATCTAATTCGTCTCACGTCCTTTACCATCCGCCCAATTCTCAAACGTTAGATGTTCAATTCGTGTCGAATGAAAACCAAATGAGGGAACTTCTTTATACATTAGTATGAAGAGTCTTCGGCATGTCCGCTTATTTTAAACGACGCCAGAATAGATTTACAGTGCAGCATGCTTTTTGATGCATCGTCATGGGCAACACCTCCGCGTGAACGGCAATATCACCTCTAGCGTTGTGGAGAAATGCCTCGTTCATCGTTTCGGATGAACGGGTCCCGTCTGTGCTCACTGCGCGAGAATGAGATCAATCGGTGGATCCTGGCCGTCCCGTGTTAGCGGGCGAACGGACGGGCCGGTACCCTGCGGCGTTATCTGATGCCTTGCTTCTATTTCAGTCACGCAAGCCTCGCTGAGCGCGGCCTAAACACTGTTTTAAAAACTTTTTATTTTTTTTATCACAGCTTAATTAATTGATTCCTCTATAGTTTTGAGTTCCCCTTCCTGTGCCAGCTAATGCATCGGTGAGGACTGCAGGATCATTTGTGACCTCCGTAATCTCACCCAACGCAACCGAAAGTTCTACCGCCTACACATTAATCACCGAAGATCACAAAGCGATGACCTGGACTACATGATCCACGCGTCTCTGCCAAAGCAGTATTTCTGGGGATCTATCGAGTCCCTGTACAACACAACAGCTTTACAATAAGGCAGTAAACCAAACCTATGCCATTACTTAGACTAAATGTTCAGAGCGAAGGGTTATCGTACGTCCTAAACTGTTTACCAGGAAGATACATTAGAAAAATAATGCATGTGTATATGCTTCTCCGCAGCTTCTCTATTTCTAAAATATAGACACATCTGTGAGAAAGACTTTCAAGAATGCAGGTTGGCTGTGAGGGGGAGTGTGGTGGGGTGTGGGGGGGGCTTTTTGTCATTCTCCAGTCTGGCAGCAACAATGTATGTGGAAAGGTAACAGTTTAAGGTCCAACATTACAGGAACAGACTAAAATACATTTCATCATCACCAAAGAAGAAGCACTATGGTTTAAATAACAGTTCTTGGCCCACTCAAGTTGCTGGATGGAAATCACCTCCACATCCATGCTAAAAAAGAAAAAGAAAAAAAAGAAAAGAAAGTGAAGGAAGTAATCTTTGCATTTTTTCCTATATTTTGTGGTTAATATTACATTTTAATGAAGCGTGTCTTTTAGACTCTCTTAGCCTTCTGGAGCTCCAGCCACCACCTGTACGTCTACCACCTGACGGGGAGCAGTCGACCGCTGCCGCCTTTAAGCTTCCTCCGGTGCCGCGGGCCTCTTCAGGTCCCGGATCTGCTTGATCAGATAGTTCTTCTCGTCGCAGAACTGCTCATCCTCCGATCGGTCGGTCTGGAAGTGGCCCAGGAACTCCACGAGTTTGGCCTGGTTCTTCAGCAGGATGTCCAGCACGGGCTGAGTCTTGTTGGGGTTTGCAACGAATACCTTTATATATATAAAAAATAAAAAAGGTACAGAGATGAGAAGAGATCCTCTAGCCTCCAACAGAGCTTTCAATATTTAACGATCCAAAACAAAATATAGATGCACTGACGATACGCGTTTCATGAGCCCACCTTGAACACATGGAATGCTTCAAACTGGATGTTTCGGCTGTTGTCTCGCAGCAAGTTCATCATCAGCTTCAAGTTCTCCGCCCGGCTGATGTATTTTGTCATGACGGTGAAGTTGTGTCTATCCAGCAGAAGTTCCCCGAGGAGCTGAAAAACGATGTGTAATTACAACATGTTGTATTTGTATGAAACAGTAACAGTTGAATCTAAAAGCTGATTTGGATCAGATGGAGCTTCTTACCTTCAAAGACTGCCGCTTGGTGACGTAGTTATCAGAATGCAGGAGCTTCTCGTATTCTGTAAACACCTGACCGACATGTTGCACGTTTATTAAATAGACACAGCGTAAGCCTTTGTTTGATTGAAGATTAGAACACAGCCAGGAGGCTCACCCTGTCATAATTGTTCTCCAGGAAATCCGCACACATAATCTTGTGTCTTGTGAGGAGATCCTGAGACAGAAGAGACCAAAGTGTTAGAGACAAGCTGCTGGTATGAGGATCCTGAAGAAGGAAAAAAAAACGCACTGTACCTTGAATGAGGCGAAGGCGTCTGAGGCGATGTCAAAGGTCGAAAGCTCCACATAACCGAAGAAGCGGTAGAAGTCCTCAGAGAAGAGCACCGTCCGTGCCAGAGGCTCGTGACGCAGGCACTCCCTCAGCATCATCCCACAGTTCAGAGCCACTTCTGGACTCTCATATCTGCAGAGGTTTAAACAAGGTCAAGGCATTTACCTCATCAGAATTGAATATAGCTCAGGTATAAAACAAACACTGTAGAGGTAACAAAGAAAAACAGCAACAAATTGAAGTATCTTTGAGGAAAATGTGTCATAAACACTTTAAACCAGTATTTTTCAAAGTGTGGTGGTGTTACAGGAAAACTACAGAACTTTATTGAGAACATGTTACAGAAGTTCAAAGGACACGATGACATAACTATGTTAAGTAATGCCTGTACTTTCGTGTAAATGTTTACGTTATGCTTGCGCGACGGCCAAGATTCTTGGCGACTTGCCCCATCCTACGACCCGCATGAGATCGGCTTTTTTTCTGTTGTCTCTCAAAACAAAACACAGACGTAAGCTCAACATTGAGCAGGAATTGAGAGGCGCTGTATCAAGTCGGCAACACGGTTTTTAAAAGATTTGTAGTGGAAAGCTGATTGCAGCCACTAATACTGATGAAAACGTGACGTCTCACACAAATCTGACTGATTTAGTTTTGCACATGTTGTGGACGTTATTGTTGTTTTTAAATGATATGCAGTGTAAAACTCTTTATTGTTCAATAGTTGAACTTGTTTTGTTTAGTTTTTTTCACAGGTTGCACTTGAAAAGATATTCAGGCGAATCGAAGCCACAATGAGCTATTTTTGCAAAAATATTAGTCGTCTTTTGCACAGATAAAACTTGTTTGCAATGTTCGAACAAAGTGATTGCACAATTTTATTTGTTTTTGTCTGATGGAGCAATCTGTCTTCTTTCTTTATTCTACTATTTGAAAAAGCAGATGGAGGAGTCACAAAAGTTATTTCAAAAAATATTTGACATGCACCAAACTGTTTGAGAACCACTGCTTTTTAAACAGATATTGAGGCATTCAAATTTTGATTTGTTCTGATAAGCATACATGCACTTCTGTCTTATTTTCTGTTTTGTTTTCTGTAAAACCAGCACTGCTATCGCGCTTCATCAACATGCGTTACCCACAGGTGAACGCAACAAGTTCACGCTCGTTCCACAGGGAGTTGTTGAAACACATAATGCGCAATGTGGAAAATCACGAGGCAGGTTTAGGTAAAGTGACGGGAAAGAAAACGGATTAAAAAACGCCTTAAACTAAATTGAAGCTTAAGAGTAATTCAGGTAGGACTTGCCTTTAGTAGATTTAATTGTGCATATAAAGCGGTCAGATCAAACACTGAGATCCTGAACTCACCCTTTCAGCAGCATGAAGAGGATCTGTTGTTGTGTGGAGATGTATTCCACCGTGGGTGTACGGCTGCCAATCTGACGTCTCACAATATTGCTGAACAAATGAACCACATCCTTCTTCCCCTGCATAAAAAAAAAAAAAAAAGCATAGTGGCAAACGGCTGACTGGCTGATGATACGCAGAGACTTTTGTTCCTTTACTTTGGGCATCGACGTTCAAATCACGAACACGTCCCTGTTCATTAGGTGTCGACACACTACAGGATCAATACTTTATACACAAATGAAGTCACTGCGGGAAATAAAAAGCATTTTTTTGCCCACCTCAAAATCAATCCTCTGCAGGTTTGCAATGAGAGCAATGAGGAGGTTGGTGTTGTACAGCTCCTGTGCGAGCTGAGCCACCGCTTCCGTTTGAGGCTCCTTGTCACCTGTGCCGCTAAGTACCTCCTTCAGGGAGGCCAGGTTTTTGGACACCTCCTCTGCAACCTGAATTATGGAAAAGAGTTCACAACCGCTCCTGTTAGATGGGGATGAAAATAAGAGACAAACAAAAATCAAGTGCGAGACAGTCGACTGACCTTTTCACACTTTTTGCTGTCTCCAGAGTCCATCTTTTCCATGTAGGCCACATTCTCCTTCAAACTCCTGACGATGTCAGCCGGGCTCTTCTGAGACTTCCCAAAAGGAAAAGGCATGACTGGAGACAGGTAAATCCGAGCCCTAAATCTGTGGGTGAAATAAAACACTGGATCAAGTCAGGATGACATGCAATGCAATTCAACTTCCTGTACCTCTTTGCATCAGGACATGGCTGAATAGCTCTCATCTGAAGGAAGCAACGAAACTCGGGGTTAGCGTTAGTTAGGCTAAGTTAGTTAGTCTAAAGTTAAACTGTCTGTTAAAGACCATGACAGCACGCGCAGCTAGCTAACACCGCTAACCGTACTTTAGTTTTCAAAGATAATGCGGGGAGGTTACAGCGAAAAGTAACACTTTTTACGATACGTTATTTTGACGATACCTCGGTTATTACTTTCGCAAAAGTTAGCATTAGCTCAGGCCGAATAAAACGCGAACTGTCTACCCCGGGAACGAGGATGTAACGGAGATCCGAGAGACGCTAACAATGTCAACGTTGGAGCAAAAAATGTTCAGCCGCAAAGTTGAGCTAGCTTTGTGACCTAGTTAGCGGTAGCAACGAAAACAAGAAAAAACAACGTCGGTCGGTCAGTATCGGCGGTAGCGAGAGACGTCACCCCGGAAAACACACGCCACTCGCCGCTGAAATACTCAGGTGACGCTGTCACGACTCACCGAGAAGGGAAACGGTGGTTGCGAAGCTGAAGGAGGCTCTGGTGGCTAAACGGTTAGCTAATCGGGCTAGTTGTCCGCCACTTTCTTTCCCCTCCGTAACGATGTGACTTTGAAACGTCTGCGTCGTCGTCCGGAGCCGCGTGACGTTCTCCAACTGTAGCTACAAGTTGCTCAAAGGGACGACCTTCATAGCGGGGCTCGTTCCTACGAAGCTCTCTCTACTCGTGACCGTCTGTCACCGAACTTGCTCGCTGTCTCGCACTGGGAGAGTTGCTCGGCTGGCCCGTCTGACAACTTCACTTCCCTGTTCTTCTTCTGGTGAAACTCTCGTCCTCTCCTTCTCCCGGGGACACTGGGCGGGTATGTTTTGCTTTACAAAATGACTGCCACGGCCGCTGGCCAATCACAATGAACCGAAGCCGAGTCGTGGGAACTCCCTCCGCGGTTTAGGTGCGCGTGTTTCGGTGCTCGCAAATTTCCCCGCGGGTGGAGAGTTAAAATAACACACGGGAAGCCCCTCCAGCCGGGCTGCCCTGTAACGGTAACCGAGTGCTCCTACATTCTCGAGAAACGATAAGGCCAGAAAATGTTTTCTGAACGTTTTAAGCTTTTTAGAACGGAATTCAACGTGTCTATTGAGTTTATTCACGACTTGTTTAAGTTCATTGCCACTTGTTTAAGTGGTATCGTTATACCTATGAGCATTATGTTTATTAGTAGCAATTTTCCTTACGAGGTTCATCACTCCAGCATATGTATAGGCCTATGTGTTGTACGGAATTCAACGTGTCTATTGAATTTATTCACGACTTGTTTAAGTTCATTGCCACTTGTTTAAGTGGTATCTTTATACCTATGAACATTATGTTTATTAGTAGCAATTTTCCTTGCGAGGTTCATCACTCCAGCATATTTAGATGTGTTGTACGGAATTCAACGTGTCTATTGAGTTTATTCACGACTTGTTTAAGTTCATTGCCACTTGTTTAAGTGGTATCGTTATACCTACTAGCATTATGTTTATTAGTCGCAATTTTCCTTGCGAGGTTCATCACTGCAGCATATTTGTGTTGTACGGAATTCAACGTGTCTATTGAGTTTATTCACGACTTGTTTAAGTTCTTTGCCACTTGTTTAAGGGGTATCTTTATACCTATGAACATTAGGACCATTAGTAATCATTTTCCTTATGAGGTACATCACTCTAGCATATTTAGATGTGTGGTAATCATTTGGCATTTATATACATTCTTCACTTAGAGCTGTCGGTTTAGAGTTAGTCATGCAATGCAATGTCAAGTAAAATTGCCAAGTAAAACATCTGCCTGAGGCCTTCGGTACCATTGATCAAAATTGTGAAATAAGCTGTTTCTTTTTTGGTTTTGATTGATCATCGGGTTCAAATAATATTTGTGTGGTAGAGTACAAACTTGTGCTGCCAATGGCTCCAGGGTTTTCTACAGGGATCAATCTAATGTCCTTTGCTTATTAATCTATATACTAACTACCATAGTATAACATGTATTATCCTTTCTGGTACGGCAATGTCCATATTCATGCTGTCACCTGTTCAGCCCATGACCGGATTTAACCTGTCAAGGGCCAACACTTTGCTTTTGGGCAGATTGGCCCTTAATGACCACAACACCCTCTCTGGATCGTGCACAAACAATCAAGTAGAGATAACAGAGACAGCATACTACATACATGTTTCTAAATTATTTTAATGAATAGGAATGTGCAATAAATGAGCACATAATAAATAAGGACCTTGAGATTAGGTATAACAGGGAAAGCAAGCTCCCACAATTTACAGTGTGTAGCCCTGAAATGAACTCTTAAACAAAAAAAATTAAAATCTGACAAAACACAAGTGTTTTTCGAATCTCTTTTAAACCCACATCCACCATGGCCAGCCTGGATAACACTACATAAAAAATAAAGCCATTTCCATGAGGTGTGTGTGTAAAGCACCTTTCGTCTCCCTCACACTCGGACCCTCCTGCGTCTTTTTTTCGCGATTGAGACATTGCGACGTACGCCCGATCGCCGAACGGGGTCTTTTATTTTGAAACCCTCGCCCGGAAGTCGCAGTGTCTCGAGCGCTGTAGCTAGCTTGATGCTAGTGTGAAAAAAGCCCATGATCACTTCTGAAGGACGGAAAGAACCACAGCCACTGCCCGCAACACTTTCCCATCTTCCCCCCCAACGTCTCCGCGCCGTACGATAGCGTGAGCAGGTAAGATGTGAGCTGTGCCCCGGCGGCGGGGAGACCGCCGCGGCGTTGTGTGGCCTATTGTCGTCTCGGGCCGCAAGCCGAGCGGGGCTCTCGGTTCGCAGGGACACATCGCGTATGGCGCTCTTTACTTCGAAACGGTTTGCGAAGACCCGCGCCCCGTCAGGACCATTTCCCCACATTTAAAGGGCTATATTGGCCGGTTTTTTTCGTGTTGCGGGGGGCGAACATGATGTCGAAGAGTCATATGTTCCTTCCACAGAGCTTTTATTGAAGAGGCCTTTAGGGGGGAGATTTTTTCGGGGCGTTGAGATTGTTTGAAATTAGTTTTCACTTACAGCCGAGTTAGTTCGCCGGGGGAAGAAACACGCACACACACCCCCTTCGATTCAAAACTTTGCAGGAACATTTTTTTTGTGCACTTTTTTTTCTCACATTCGCTGATGTCACAAATCGACCAACGACGGGGACGTGGTCGATTTGTGTTCCGGGGTCTTTTTCTGCGGAGCACAGATGTAGAAATAGCGGACATTTGCTGCTATTTACACGGACAGGATTGCGCGTTCGCTCCGCGGATGAAGCCGCCGTCGCCGCAGTGAAATCCCGGCCTTGCGCTGGAGGCTGTAATGGCTCTATCGAAGGCGTCGCAGCACACTGCTATTGTGATTTAACAGAAGAAGAAAAAAGAAACACCCACTTTAGTTTGTGGACTATTAAGCATGACATGCATGTCTCTTTTTTTTACCCCTCATGTTTAATACATCTGTGGCGGCTGCAGCGCATCATCGAGCAGACTCTCTGCAAGTGACGGCACACATTCGGGAGATTTGATCTCCTCGCCTGCGTTAAACAACACGGGGATGGATTTGCAACCGATCTTGCATCGTTAAGAAAAAAACATGTTTGTTTAACATACACATACAAAGGATTAATAAAGAAAATGCAGCTGAAATGATGCAATATTCAAATCGTCCAGGTGATGTGTGTGTGTGTGTCCTGTCTGCTTATAACAACAGGCATTACAGTCAAATAGTGCATTTTTCCACTGATTCCGATTTCTTTAGAGAATGGGATGATTTTAATTTGAGGCAGACGAGACGTAACTCGACTATTGGAGCAGACTGCATGCAAAAAAATAGAAAACATGTTGCATCATTTGCAGAAAAAACAATCATGGGGGTTGCCAGTAATTTGAAGATGCCCCTTTGTCTGAGGTAAACTATTTTGTCTCTGCTGTCCCTGAGCCTATATAATGTCTGATTTATATACCTGGGGTGACTATCGCTGAAACATACACAGGATCTCACTAAATTCTGATGTTGGTCAGCGTTTTTTTTTCACCACCAACTCGGTGGATTTTAGTAGTCCCACCACAGGCCAACAGAACCTCTTCATGGCCCAGTGGACCATGATGAACTGGGGTCGGAAGTGGACAAAGTGTCAATCTGTAGTCCTGTAATCCGTGTGGTGGCCCCCTCACAAGGTGTGTGATCCATCCGAGGCTTTGCTGGACATCGTGTTCGTAGGACAAGACCTTTCTTTGGTGACTTTCATTGCTCTACTTTGAGTTACTCAGTAGCTATAATCTCTCCCGACCGGAGGGTGTTTTTATTTTAAAATACTTTCATTGAGTTGGCGAAAGAGTTTCATTTTCCAGAGTACAGGTAACTCTTGAATAATTAATGCTACACAAATGTTAATCCCTGGTTATGAACACGTTAATAACTGATTGAACGACTCAAACTCTGTCATCATGTCTCCTACTGTTACCTCATCATTCCTTTTTTCCTACCGATGACTGGACATTGCAGATGTACTGTATTAATGTCAAAAGTCTGATGGTGTCCAGTTTGAATCGGATGCGAGCCGCGAATATGAGCAAGATGTATGACGAGTGCATTAAAGCTGTAATCCTGAAATTACAGAGGACACGGCCCGGCAGTGTTACTTTGTGCATTTTAAAAAATTCTTTGCGACCACTTTGATGATCTCTATGAAAAAGGATCTGCCTGCTGTCTTTGTCGTTCTCACTTTAACACGTCTTCTTTTTCTTTTTTTCTTTCATCAGAGACTTGGTCAGACAAAAACAAAAAGCCTTTTGTCATGTCGGCACAGAAGAAAGGAGCCGCGGCGCGGCTGCTTAAATGTGCCTTCTGCAGAACCAACCGGGACAAGGAGTGCGGGCAGCTGCAGTTGTCGGACAGCCAGAAGGTGGCAGCCCACCACAAGTGCATGGTGAGGAGAGCACACTGCTCTCAGCCTTTTGTAGCCTGTGACAGCCCAACAAGACTACGGCATGCTTACTTCCAACCATCACCACTTAATGCAGCGTCGTGAACAATTCGGCCCAAAAGACACTTACGATTTTTGTGTTTGTGTCGTCTCACTTGCTTATAAGCCGACTGAATGTCTGCATTTCATAAATCAAGCCAGTTTAAAACAAAAAGCAAAATTTGTCGAGCAGATTAAGTGATTTATCTTTTGTAAATTCCTCTTGAAAGGCCCGATGTGTCTTCTTCCTGTCCCCGGGGGTGATCCTGACCTCCAGGTTGAGGAAACACTGCTCGACGGCCTCTGACATACCATTTACATTTTTTTAAACGATAATTACATCACTGAAAGTAGTTTGGATGCTATTAAACACGTGACATCTCTCAGTGTGGAAGGTGGTGCATCAGCGGTGGTCATGAGGGAAATTAAAATGCAGATATCGCACTTCACAAACCAATTTACATTTTTCTGTTAATAAATGTCCCATGCAGCTTTTCTCCTCTGCCCTGGTCACATCTCACTCAGACAGCGAAAACATCGGAGGGTTTTCCATTGAGGATGTGAAAAAGGAGATCAAGAGGGGGAATAAATTGGTGAGTGCCACTCTCAAGGCAGAATTTCTAATGTGGAATGTAATTCAATTAAAATGTGCATGACTTGTAGATGTTAAAAGCCCCACGCATCCAAACACTGTGCACATATGAGAATATGCAGGAGCTGCTTTATTGAACCGATGATAGTTAATGATAATGATGACGCATGCAGGTTTTTTATACACTTGAGTACCTTAATTGTGGATACACATTGGGGGAGTGTGTGTGTATGGATGTATACAGAACGTCTATTCACGCTTTTAAGAGGTATTTTTACCAGCTGGTAACACTACAGCAGATCCCTCTCAGGATTTTTCTCATGTTTAATTAGGGAATATCAGCTTTTCCCATCAGGATCTAGATTTCAACATGATTGTGGCTTATTCCTCAATCTGACAAACTATCAGAAGACGACATTTGTTTTTTTTGGGTCTTTTTCTTTCGTCCTTCAAATATGTGAATTTTCAAGGAGTTTTGACACTGAAATGCAATTTAATCTAATTGGCAGCATTTCTAATTTAATTAGCATTTATATTGCTCTAATTTAATAGCACTGTCACACATTATATTTGAGTTACTTTATTATTGTGGTTCTTGCTCATGCCAAGATATTATATGAACACTGTTCTGTAAAAGGTGGCTCATATATTATTTACAGGTGCCGTGTTTATGTACACAAATATCTCTTACGTATTATGTTTACGTTAATTCATATACATATATATTTATTTTTTACTGTCGTCCACTACGGCCTACATATACAGGATTTTTTAAATTGTAACGTCATGTTGAATATTTATGTATGCATGTATGTATGTATAAAAAGAACAAAAGCAGCAGAGAAAACAAAATAATAAAAGACAGTAAAATATCATTAGAATACATATATATGCCGTCCTATGCCATCATTTCATGAAATTGACTTATTGCCTTCCAGACACCTGTGCATGTCAGTAAATCTTCTTCAGACCCATGTCGTAAAATCCAATTTCCCATGCCTAATTTATTTTTAGTTGTCAGCTGTTTTGAGTTAATATCAAAGATTGTGGAAGTGCCTGTGCGCGGCCTGTTTCTTCTTCTTCTTCCTCCTAAAGGTGTTAGTCTGTTTGCATTCCTCTCCAGATGTGTTCCTCGTGCCACCGGCCGGGTGCCACCATCGGCTGTGACGTGAAGACGTGCCAGAGGACGTATCACTATTACTGCGCCCTGAAAGACAAAGCCCAGGTCAAAGAGAATCCCTCACAGGGGATCTACCTGTAAGTCACGTTGCCTTTTGCTGCTGCACAAATCTATGGTAAACGCACAAAAAAGACATAGGATTCAATTGAAATCGTATTTGTTGTGCTCCCGAACATAGCGTCTACTGTCGCAAACATCGGGACGCCTCTCGGGATGGCATTCAAGGTAAAGCGTGAACAGCCGTTGCATCTCTAGACGCTCGCCGGTTCTTTTCTCTGTCATTGGAGAGAAAAGTTTGTCCTAATCCCGACCGTCTGGTTCGTCGTCAGGTGAAGAAGGAGCCGTGGCCTGCGAGTCGGACTCGTCGCCCCCACAAAGCAGAGGAAGAGGAAGGTTCGAGAAAGGTCGGGCCAAGGTCGGATCCCGTGGCCAATCGGAAGACACGCGCTCCACGTCCTCGCAGGCTGCCGATGAAGAGAGCTCCTCCCACGTGAGCGATGTGTGCGGGCTGAATTGCGGCGGTCTGTCGGCCGTGTGTGTGGCGGCCTCTGTTTTTTTTGTTTTTTTTAACGAGCGTTGTCGTCCGTGTGTTCCAGCGGGAGAGGTCACCTCTCCGGGCCGGCGTGGGCGACGGCGGCCAGCGCTGTGGCTTCTGTCACGCTGGCGAGGAAGAGAACGAGACGAGGGGGAAGCTTCACACCGACAACTCCAAAAAAGTGGCCGCACACTACAAGTGCATGGTAAGATTGTGTGTGTGTGTGTGTGGGTAGTGGGGACCGCTCCTTTATACCGCGCATGTGCATTCACAGTCCTGCCACTTCTCTAATTCCTCGCAGCTCTTTTCTTCGGGCACGGTGCAGCTGACCACCACGTCGCGGGCCGAGTTTGGAAACTTTGACGTGAAGACGGTCATCCAGGAAATCAAGAGAGGGAAAAGAATGGTGACTCCTAAACCGTTCTTTAACATTGAAAAAGATCACACACACAAAACAAAACAAAACGTCTTGTTTAAAAATAAAATGTGTGTTGTTGTTTTTTCTCCCCAGAATTGCACGCTGTGCACTCAGCTGGGCGCCACCATCGGGTGTGAAATCAAGGCGTGCGTGAAGACCTACCACTTCCACTGTGGCCTGCAGGACAAAGCCAAGTTCATTGAAAACATGGCGCGTGGCATCTACAAGTGAGCTGCACAACCACATTTACAGATTTTAACGGTGTTTATTGTATGACGTGTTATTTTTACATCAAGATTTTTTTTAGGGAAAACATATTTTTTAAGCTTCAAAAAAATATTTCTGCTTGTATTTTACACATGTGATGATATGATAGATGTTTAACTTGTACGCCTGAATAAAACCGTAGTATCAGCGCTAATGAACGACATTTAGAGACTGTTTATGTGGATTATACTTTCCTGTAAAGAAAGTTCTGTTTAGAGTTATCTTCCTCCTAAAACATTTGAAAAGACAATTAAAAAATATATGGTTGACTTTTTCCCAACTTCATTACGTTTCTTGTGTATTACCATTATCATATCATACTTACAAAGCCCTACTCTGTGTGCGTGTTAAAGACTGTACTGCAAGAACCACAGTGGCAACGAGGAGAGGGACGAAGAAGACGAGGAGCGAGAGAATCGCAGTAGACAGAGGGCGGCGAGCAACCACGGAGAAACGGCGTCGACGCAAGCGAACGGCAACTAGGTGCGTTGTTCGCGGCGTTGCTGCTGCACGCAGAACATATTTCTGACCACGTACAAAATGTCAAACATGAGGCGTCGGTGTTTTCCTACAGCAGCAACAGACCCTTTTTATTATGTTTTCAGTATCATCGCCAATACAACTCAATGTCATGCACAATATCACTTCATCTATTTTAGTTCCTATTGGGCACTAGCTATTACGTCTTTTATTTATTTTTAAACTTATGTGGTTGGACTTTACTTTTTCTATTTTATTTGAATTTGCCTTTTTAGTATATATTTACCTTTTTACGATATCATTACCTTACTCTTCTTGCTTTTCTATTTTGCACTGGTGTCAGTATTACTGCTATCATTCATTTTTAGTCATGCTCTTGTTTTCCTGTTGTAATCTTTCATCAATCTTTGGCACAATAATTTCCTTCGGGATTAATAAAGGTGTCATAATATCTCAACAAACAGCGTTTTTAACATTTCCTCCGTGCCGTCCCTGCAGGTCGGTCTGATGGATGCGGCGCGTCGGCGAAGCCAGAAGAACTCGGAAAGAAGACGAGGGACAGATATTTTTTTATATTAAGTTTTAGCCCGCTCACAACGTCGTGGTCTACAAGCTCCCGCGAGTCCTTTTTCTCCACGGTTTGTCCCAGTACGCGGACGCGACGTCCCATCGTACGCCGGGCGTCGTCTCCACGTGAAAACCCAGTTCTGAGGCGCCCGGGTGATCCGCTCACGGCCCGGCGGCACCCTGCGGAGCACCGGACTGCTGCAGGACCCCGGCACGCCACGGCTACTCTTTCCCAGGAGTCGACGATTGGCTCACTTTCACATACATACATATATATTGTTTCTGCAAATAAAAGCTGATGGACTGATCCCTCTCCCGCTCCCCCAGGATGCATTCTGGCTCTTCCTTTGCTTCTCAAGGACTCACTTCTAAGAGGAGTCAGTTTGTTACTCGTCTCTCTATCAAGTGGTGCAGTTTGATAGATACCCTTTTGTTTCTGTAATCACGTCTTAAGAATACTCTTTCCATGTTAGTCTTTTCTTTCTTGATATGTAATATTTTGCTACTGTGTTATCATCACGAGTCATTTTTGAACATCTGGATTTCAGACAGTCGCAATTACAAGTTTTCGCCAGCATGCACTTGGATTTTCCGTCACTGTTCCAAGTTTTTAAAAATAATTTAGCTACCTGAAGGGCAACGTAGAGCTCTTTAGGGCAGTTGGCCTGACTTTAATTTGATGTACTGTTACCTGTATCTCAAAAAATGTACCCCCCCCCCCCATGTATGATCGGAAATAGAAAAATATTTTTATTTTACATGCTTTGACCGAGTGAGTCTTTTATTTTGAAAGTGCGTCTCGCAGGGCACTCGAGAACACATGAGCGGCCCTCTTGCCCGGTCTAGTCGGTACCCCGGGTGTTGAAGGTGAAAACCTCTGGCGAGGTGGGAAGCGTGAGGAATGTCACACGAGCTGCCGGCACATTTCACTGCGAGGCCACAACTGTTCCCGTCCGGAGCGTTCCCGTTACGCACTCTGGAGGAGTTTGGGAATTTTTTACTGATATGGACTGTCAAATATAATGCACTTTAATAGGTCACCATAAGGTCCACGCTATAATATGTAGACATCTTGATGTAGTATGCTGTTGGTAAAGGTGTTGACGGTGATTTATAGTAACGCCTCGATGTTGAAATCAAATCATGACGATGTACGGCCGCTTTCACATTTACAGTCAAACCTGAGCTGATTTTTACGGTATTACAAATGTGGTAAACCTGCAGAATTACCAATGTAACGTCAATCTAACTGAAAACACTTTCTATACCTAGACGGTAATGAAAAAGCCCTGAATGTATACAAGGAAAAAATATACAGAATTTAAATTTGTTCCTGTATTTTTCAGCTCAGTTTTAATGCGCTATGCTGTGTTCCTATTCTATTCTACATAGCAACTATAACACTCCCAAGAGATGCGTGTACTGTTTTGTACTGTTATGTAAAAGTCATCAGTTAAACTGCAATTTCAGAGTGATGTCGGTTTCTGTTTTTACGCAGACGACAATCCGATCTACCTCAGACGTGACCCCGAAAAACAACCATCAGAACAACCGGCCGAATGCTGATGAGACGAAGAGAGATTGATCGAAGGTCAAGATCCCAAATATCAAAGTCTCTTGGTTCACTGTCCCATTTAATTAACTCTTCGATCCGAACGTCAGCTCGGACAAACCTATTAAATCAGTCGCTCAACATTTCTTTCCCAAAAAAATCTGTATATCTCTGTCAACGCATCCAGTACTAGGAGGGTAATAGATTATTATAACTCCTTGCTCTCTGGCATCAGTGATAAATAATCCCTCTCCCACCGCCAGCTCATCCAAAACTCTGCTGCCGGTATGAGTACATATGCTGTGCAGTGGGCTCCATCGTACACATTGTAAACAATAATACAGGAGTGCATTGGTGCAAATATGCTGGAATACAAATTGAATGACGAATGTAACTGGTTGCTTTATACACTACGGATATGTACAGTATATGCATGTATACATGTTTACAGTATATTCTGTATATACAACCGCTTAGATTTATATTTGGCAGTAATAGTAGATGTTACAAAAAAGTGTGTGATCACAAGGGGAGAGAGCCTTTGCAGTTACGGCTCCACGATGTTAGAATGACCTGCCTGATGAGATCAGGGCTCCAAGCTCTGTCTCATCTTTACAATATGTTTTAAATCCAACGATTAAAAAAAAGTAATTCAAATTGTTTTATGACATTTTTGTTTGTTTGTCATCTGTATTCGATTGTGTTTGGTTTCGTATTATCTTGTTATCTGTATTCAATCTGTTTTTTTCTTTGTTTTTTTACTGTAAAGCACTTTGTAACTGTATTTTGCAAAAGTGCTATATAAATAAAGTGTATTATTATTATTATTATTATTAATAATAATATTATTATTATTACAGGCTCAAACCCTACTTATAGTGAGTGTATAGTATGAAACTGAGAGCTCAGGACTAATAAGTCATCTTCCAGGTAGTCCAGGAAGTGAAGGCTTTAGATCATATAGCTGCATATCCTAAATAATACTAGAACAACTGGAGTAATACTGGCAGTAGTACTCAGTACTACACATATGTGTTGGGTTCACAGCATAGCTTTACAGTTAAATAAGTAGATGACTAACCAAAGGTATTCTCACCGTGAATAACAGTATTATAATCAGGCATCCCAAAGACAAAAAAGTTTTAGACACGTTTTATCCAATCATGATCCAAGCTTGATCAGATTCGGTTAATTAATCGCACATTTTAAAACATGTATATATATTGCCGGGAATAAAATCGCTGATGTATTAATTTGTTCTTGGCCCAAACGTTATGAAATGTAAATATAAACTACTAGCTCTGCGCTGGTATCTGCCATCTAAAGTGCAGGCCGCGTGCTCATGTTATGTAACAACTGTAGAAAGTCCCCAAGCATGTTTTTAACGGTCAACGTTCGTGACAATAAGAGTAAACGTCCCTTTAAAACGTCTCGAGGCGGTTACAAGCCGGTCTGTGGAAAGTCTGTGTCAACAACGACAGGAGATAATTACCTCCAAGTACTCATTAAAACGGCATTGTTGCGTTTCTAGCGGTGAGAGACAGTTGGCGGCTCGCTCTCCAGCTCGAGCGCCTCACGCGCGCACACAACACGGCGGGGCGGGGCTCCCCCCTCCCCTCCCCGCGAGGAGCTACTGCGCATTCGATTGGCCCGCCGCGCTGCCGCGTCATCACGCACACCGCGCGCGGCAGCGATTACAGTCGAGCCGCAGCCCGGAAGAGGACAGCAGCGCCTCAAGGAGCCACGCAGCTAGCCTCCTCCATGCGCGAGTCACACGGCTGAAGTGTTCGCGAAACCAACCGGAGAGAACGTTTTTTTTTGTCTCCTCTGTTTGAGGACCACGGTACACTACGTGAATGGCGGGGACCGACGCGGTTATGGCGACATCCAGCCCCTGTGTTGTGGTAAGTCCCCCCCCTCAACAATTAGAAAACAATACAAGATAGAAGGTGGTCCCAGTAGGGTACCACCACCACGACATGCCCACCGGGATGAAGAACACGCTGTAGGCCTACACGGGGCGCCACTGCGTTTGCGAAACACTTGACGCCTGGCCGTTAGTCGCTAACTACCATGTGTGTGCTCACCTTGGCAACACGTTTCTAGGGGACGTTACATAAGTGTATTTCTAGGTAGCGGTCAGCGTGGCCTCATGGAGACATCACTCACACGCGCTCGGCACGCCCCGGCGGTCCTTGACGCACGGGACTCTTCTGTTACGGCACATCCCAAAACATGTTGGGTCTGACAGCAGCATATATATATATATATAAATTATTTTAGTGTATTACACGGTTGTACAAAACGGTACAAAGAAAGCCAGAAAACCGCACGAGCTGCAAGCAAAGGGGCGTGTCTTCAGTTATTAATGTATTATAATTTCCAGTACAACATGATGAAACAAAGAGTTTGGTGAATTTAAGCTAAAATAGGTGTGAAATATATGGCGCCCATCTGGAAAATAGCTGTTCACTTTCTGGAAAGAAACTGGAGATGGATTTCATTTCAGTTTCAAGTTTTTTTTTTTTTTTTTTTAGGTTAAATTGAGAAATTGTGCTATACATATACTGTAGTTTAATAAAGTTGACCAGCTACACTGATCTTGTATTGAAATTGGAAACTCAGTCACCTATGCACTCTGCTTTCAAGGACACTTCCTACATTCAGAGTGTCATGGTTGCAGATCCACTTGCTGACAATGTAATGAAGCATTTTGCTGAGGCGGCATCAAAAGGATTGGTAAAAGATCCTGAATCCTGTGTTACATTTGGATAGCACAGTGTTGCCAAACATGGACTTTGCTTACTATTGACCTCGGATTAGTCCACTGGGTCGTTTTTAGTGTTGATTCACTCCAATAACAGAGAGCATGTGAACAGATAGCAAGCTCATGTCCTTCGGATCATGTTTCCACGAAGACATCTGCTCCGTATCGGCCATTGTTTTGGCGTTGAAAAGGTGCAGCCCAAACAGATGCTCTAGTTAAACCACAAGTGATCTGTTGATTTGGGAGAATCCAAAACTCTGTGAGTCGTCATTCCTGGTTACTCCCATCGTTCCCACAGCGCCTCAAGCTCTGCACCAGCTTCCCAGCTGTCACATGAAACCAGTTATGCTGGATGTTCATGTGGAATGCAGTTTAACAAAACTCTGCTTAGTATATTTACCACCACTGACAACTGTATGTGGCTCTCTAAGCTGTGCAGGATCGAGCATTGTTCTCGGCGTGTGTGTTTTGTAGCATTAAAAAAATTGAGAGGCAGTCAAATGTATGAATAAGGAGTCCGTGGGAAAGTTAGACCACCCTTGCCCTCATCCCTGTCCTCCCCCTGGAGCAGAAAAGTGTGTTTTCCCTGTTGTGTAATACGAGTGAGATGTTTTTAACCCCTTTGTGTTCTGTTTTATTTCAGATTGGTGATGACGAGCAGGGATATGATCTGGACCTTTTCTGCATACCAAAGCACTACGCATCCGACCTGGACAGGGTCTACATCCCTCATGGACTCATCTTGGACAGGTGGGTTGCCACAAGTTTTGAGCAGCTTGTAGTAGGATAGTGAAAATGGGAGAAATTGTCGTCCACTGAAAGTAGCGAGATATTCTATAAATACGGTGAGAGGCCACTAGATGTTTCCGATGTATTTTTTACGTAATGTGACATAAGCGTTGTTTTTCCCTGTTTGTAAACGCTGCATTACAATAAAATTACGCAATGTTCTGAGCTCCCCCAGACTGGTCTCGCTGTAATATTATTATTTGCCTTTACCCACTGAGTCGATGCATCCAAATTACAGATGATTATTTATGATTCTTTTGTGAATGCACCAATAATATGGAGGTGTGTCGTAGAAATAAAAGACTCGGTGGGTTGTCTGAATGATTTGTTGACAATCCGCTGAACACTAAATACAGTCAGACACCATTTCATATTTTTAAGTTATATTTTTCCAGTGGCGTGAAAACATCCAATTAACTGGCAAGCAGTTTACACTGCAGTGGCAGTATTTAATTGTCATCCGTGGGAGAAATGAAAGCTACGCCTGCTGAAACAAACAAAAAGGAAAGAGGAAATACTGCTGACTGGCAGGAAACTGAGCTGACCATCCTCTCTCTCTCTCTCTCTCTCTCTCTCTCTGCCCACCTCAGGACTGAGAGGCTTGCCAGAGATATCATGAAGGAAATGGGGGGGCACCACATCGTGGCCCTCTGTGTGCTCAAAGGCGGCTACAAGTTCTTCGCGGACCTCCTCGACTACATCAAGGCCCTGAACCGGAACAGCGACCGCTCCATCCCGATGACGGTGGACTTCATCCGCCTCAAGAGCTACTGCGTAAATATACACCTTTTTTTCTCCCCTCTTTGTATTTGGTGCCCTTTCTTTTATATTCCCTAAATAAAAAAAGACATATAAAGACACAGTAGTAAGAGTAAGAACACAAGGATGCACATCCACATCCACGAAGGCGCTTCGGTGCACATTCCGGCCGACCGCTATCACACTATTCCAGTCGTCACAAGTTGCTGGCGCTAAAGACGTGTAGCAAGCAACCACAGGAAAGACAACGACTTCCATTTAGCAACCGCGAATGTAAACAATGCAAGATTTTAAATTGTCAAAAGTCAGTTTTGTTACTGTTTCAAGTTTCAAGTTTTTTATTTGTTCGAGCGGGACAATTGATGGACACTTTAAATTAAAATGTAAATGCACCCCATTACAGCCGCAAGGCTGATTTACATCGTCTGTCCCCCTGCCAGGAGGTCCAGGCTGAGTGTCCTCGAGGAAAAGGTCATGCCAAAGTGAAGCAGTCGTAAACTACAATGAATTATAGTGTATAGCTGATGATACAGAGCAGCTTGAGAATAAAAAGTTAACAATGGATTAAAAAAGAATCGCATGCATATATATATATATAAAAGAAAACAATATGCAATAAATTAATCTACTTTGATGTCACCATTATATTGTCCAGTTTGTTCCTTTGATACACTTCCGGCACCACACTTACTTTATTTTCCCCCTGTATATTTAGTGTTAATTTTTAGTATTGTGTTTTGTGTTTTATATTTATTTTTTCATTGATGCTCTGATGTGCACCGCTGCTGTGATTTTTTAAATGTCCCCACTGTGGGACAAATAAATAAAGGAATATCATATCATACAACAATAAAACATGTGAAGTCTTGACACGTCCGCTTCGTTCTCATCCTCCCAGAACGACCAGTCGACTGGAGAGATCAAAGTGATCGGTGGAGATGACCTCTCCACTCTGACGGGCAAGGTGAGAAATATGGAGGACGGCATGATCCCGATGGATGAGAAACACATTTTCAACGTGTACAGACATTTTAAATGATCTGCTAATGCTACTGTGATTAATGATGCTTTCATGTAATCGTGTCACACTCCTCTTGTCTGCTTCCCACTAACGTGACTTGTTCTCTTCTCTTGACACAGAACGTCTTGATCGTGGAGGTACGTACCAAATGTGTGTCCTCAGTTATGTGGCCGTCTTTCCATCCCAAGACTAAAATAATATTATCTCGTGCCGTGTTTCAGGACATCATCGACACGGGCAAGACGATGAAGACGTTATTGGAACTCCTCCAACAGTACAAACCCAAAATGGTTAAAGTAGCGAGGTAATGTGAGCACGCGTGTCTCTTGGTGGAATCATGTGACGATAGTAAACACAACGCTTCGTTTTTGGCTGTTTCATAACACATTGTGTTGGTTTTCTGACTGTTTTTTGTAGCGAGCGGTGTTGATTGACGATGAGCTTTGTTTCTGTCCACAGTCTGTTGGTGAAGAGAACACCGAGAAGCGTTGGCTACCGACCCGACTGTAAGTTCAAGACAAACTTATAGTTATTGTGTGTGTGTGTGTGTGTGTGTATGTGTTTATATATATGTATATAATTATAATATATATATATAATCTGTAAATTCAAGACAAATGTATAGTTAGTGTGTGTGTGTGTAAATATATATATATATAATAATATTTTTTTTAAATATATATTATATATATATATAATATGTAAATTCAAGACATTTATGTCTTCAGACCTTTTGAAATACATAGTTAGTGTGTGTGTATATGCATGTATATATATATATATTGTAATAATATTTTGTATACATATATATTATAATAATATAATATATATATATATAATCTGTAAATTTAAGAAGAATGTATGTCGTCAGACCGTTTGAAATATATAGTTATTGTGTGTGTATATAATATATATACATCATATACACTACCGTTCAAAAGTTTGGGATCACTTAGAAATGACTTTATTTTTCAAAGAAAAGCACTGTTTTTTCAATAAAGATAACATTAAATTAATCAGAAATACACACTATACATTGTTAATGTGGTAAATGACTATTCTAGGTGGAAACGTCTGGTTTCTAATGAAATATCTCCATAGGTGTATAGAGGCCCTTTTCCATCAACTATCACTCCAGTGTTCTAATGGTACATTGTGTTTGCTAATCGCCTTAGAAGACTAATGTCTGATAAGAAAACCCGTACAATTATGTTAGCACAGCTGAAAACAGTTATGCTGGTGATATAAGCTATACAACTGACCTTCCTTTGAGCTTGAAGTTTGTAGAACAAAATTAATATTTCAAATATTAATCATTATTTCTAACCTTGTCAATGTCTTGACTATATTTTATATTCATTTGATAAATAAAAGTGTGATTTTTCATGGAAGACACAAAATTGTCTGGGTGATCCCAAACTTTTGAACGGTAGTGTATATATAATCTATGCATGTGTGATTTCATATCCCCGTTTCTTTCAGTTGTAGGATTCGAGGTGCCGGACAAATTCGTGGTGGGGTACGCACTAGACTACAACGAGTACTTTAGAGATCTCAACGTAAGTATTTGAGACGGATGAAGGAAAACAGTTTGTACCCGTGTTAATGCAATCGCACTCATTGATCCTTCTCTGTTTCAGCATATCTGCGTCATTAGTGAATCGGGGAAGGAGAAGTACAAGGCATGAAGAGCACTTCGTATTGATTTTTAACACATGGTTTAACCCCCACCCCCTCCCTCCTTTTTGTGCTGTCTATTAGATAATGAATCGCCTCACATTTGTGTTGTAAAGACACTTGGCCTGCTCAGGTTCCCTGAGGACACTGCTGACTTGATCCCTCTGTTTTAGCAAACACAAACACACACTCACACACACACACTTACGCTAGATGTAACCTTTTGAGAAAAGTGATTGCCTTCGATGGGAACAGCATGGAGCTGAGCTTTACCTGAAATTAGTATAATCCTTCTATGCCCCCCACACTGATTCATAATTTTTTTAAAGCAATGATGTAATTTATTTTGTTCAAAACAACGCTGCTAGTTTTAAGGATAATATCACAATTGTTGTGCCACATTGATTCGACAACCTCTTTTTTTTTGTAATTCTACTTTCACCGTGAACTATTAATGGCTTTTTACTTATATGGATGATTTCTTTTTACATTTTCTTGACATCTGTATGTGTATTTTGGGGCAAAACATTTCTGTGCGATAAGATCTCCTTAAGGACTTTTTGACGATTTGATTAAGCCGAATAATCCTCTTATTTATGAGAATTAATATCAACTTTGTCTTTTTATGTTCCACAAAGAAATTGGATGCATGAATGCCTTGTTCACACATAGATCTCACTTATGCTGGAAAATATGTATAGTGTGCAGATGTGTAAATGTTCAATTGATACCTAGACTGGTTTAAAGTCATCCAATCATATTACAAATAATTAATCTGTATTTACCTGTCATTAACTCAGAAACAAGTTGAATAGCTGTTTTTGTTTTCACATTTCTACGATATAAAACGCTCATTTAATGAAGCCATCACTGTAAACTAGTGTCAACTGGATTTTGCAATACCGGCCATTAAATGTTCACACGCCTCCTCTGACTACTGGATTTCAGCACATGATGTGTATGCAATATAACACCAAATACTTGTTACATTTAAATAATTGTTGGCTAATCGTTGTATAGGAAGTACTTGTGAATGCAGTGGTGATACAGAAAAGATAAATTACTTCTTCCCCCACCCCCAAAAAAACGTTTTACAGTTGACTGTAAATAAATACTGGTTAAATGCCATTTAACTTTTTTTTTAACAACTAGAGATTACAAAGGATATTTTTCTCCCACGCTTTTCATGCAAAATTATTTGAGATTTTACACTGATGGAACCTGGATGCTTTAAAAATCAAGAAATCTTGAATACGGAAATGCCAATGAATCAATTGCATGTTTTTCCTTTCAGTCCAGACACTATACTGTTAATAGTATGTAGAGTTAATGGGGGAAACACTTCAGTATAAAGTTATTTGAGTCGGATTGTTGTGATTGTCTGCTGTAAATAACTATCTGCACTGGGCCTCCTGCGAGCTAACCTTTCGGGGAATCAGGTAAAAACATTAAACGTAGCATTGTACTGATATTATTAATAATAATATTGTAGGTGGCGAGAATGGAACAGGCTTTATCGCGGGATGCCGTTCGCCACATCCCGCGCGAGTATGCCGGGAAATGGAGCCGTTTCATTGGACGGCGCCGCTAACGCTAGAAAGGGGGCGTGGCGTTCGCGGCTAGCGGCTAACCTAGCTCCTGTGTGATCATCTTGGTTTCTCCTTCGCGGCGCTCTGCAGACACGGCAACATGCTACTGTAGAGCGATAGCTATTTGTTTGCAACAGACGTGGGTATAGTTTACTCACGCATAGCTCTAGAAGCTTGTGGGGCTGACGAGCTGGAACATTTATTATAGTAGAAATGCTGCGGACATGACGACTATCGGCGCTACTGCTAACGCGGCTATTAGCCTAGCCGGCTAGGTAGCTGGGCCGTAAGCCGCGGATGAATCACGGCAGCGGGAAGCGGAGCTAGTTCGTTAGCTTGATAGCTAACCTAAGTGGACTCGCGTTACCACTTCCCTCCAGCGTCGTTAGACCAACGCTAACGTCTCGCACGTTGGACCCGAGGCCACCATTCGTCAGTTTGGCTAACGGAAGCGTATTCCTTGCGCTAGCAGCAGCGGACTCGCAGGTCTGGAGCGAGCTTGCAGTCATCGGGGCATTGTGCGCCATGTAGCCGCGGCGTGCTAACCATCCAGCGGGGACGGTTGAGGCTGGTCGTAACGTTACAGGCAAACGTTTGAGCAGACCTGTTGTGGTTTGGAGGATGGTACAGAGCGTGGTTGTGAGTAAGAGACGGGCTTAGTTCGGAGTCGGTAGAAGACAGGGCCTCGTAGATTGCACGCGAGTTTGCGACATTTCGTCTTTTTGTTTTTGATCATGTTTGTTTGAAAGCATGTAAAGTTGGCGAAGTTTTGGAGAGCAACAATGTGACGCCACTGAGCTCGGTTGGCCATTTTGAGTTCACGAGTCGGGTGGCGGGCGGTGTTAGTCAGCAACATGAACAACTCGGGAGGGTTTGCACAAGAAAAGATGGAACTGGATCTGGAAATCCCATCTTCTGCAGCTCAGACCGAGGGACTCCTGAGACGATCCAACAGTGCACCCATGATCAACGGCTTAAGGTTTCTACAACACGACTGCATCACATTTTAAGTGCATGCGTTTGTGTTCTTCTTTCTTCTCCACACACAATGAAGTAACTACATTTACAGTGACCTCTTCGCTCATGGTCGATCTGTTTGTCATTGCAGTGATAACTCCCAAGTGTTCCAGAGAGAGGTCCTGCGTAGCCGGAGAAATAGCACTACGGTTGTCAACAGGCCAAACATGGTACCAGACTTTTTTATCAAACACATGGTGACCCAAATAATGTGTGTGAATGATTATGCATTGAATGTTCTCTTCTCCACATCCTCCTCCGCAGGTCCCATCCTCACCTATTCGTGTGCCCAGCACCAGGCTTCATCAGATCAAACAAGTAAGAGACGCGTTTTTGGAAATGTTTGATGCTTAAAGGGAGCGTGTCAGACTACCGTCTCCCTCTCGAGCCATAGGGAGCGATGGTGTCTTCAAAAAAACATGCGAGAGCAACAAGTTGTGGAGTCCTCAGGGCCATCGATCTTATAGTTCAGGGGTGTCAAACTTATTTTCACAGAGGGCCACATCCGCCTCATGGCTGCCCTCAAAGGGCCGGTTGTCACTAACACGGTATAATTCTAACTACTCCAGAACATATTGTTAAATAAATGTCTTTGCATTTGTTTATTGTTTATTTAGGTGTACTTATATAAATGTATGACAATATATGCAAATGTTTTTAATATTATAAAATAAATCTATTTAATTTCATTATATTTATTTCAACCCACATTACTTTATCAAAGATCAAACAAACATTATTACATTAACTTTGTTAAAAGCTTTGTCACAGTTGAGACAGGTGGTTCTCCACTGGTCTGGGTAGTGGTTCTCCACTGGTCTGGGTAGTGGTTCTCTACTGGTCTGGGTAGTGGTTCTCCACTGGTCTGGGGTAGTGGTTCTCCACTGGTCTGGGGCTGTGGTTCTCCACTGGTCTGGGGCTGTGGTTCTCCACTGGTCTGGGTAGTGGTTCTCCACTGGTCTGGGGCTGTGGTTCTCCACTGGTCTGGCTTTGGGATGCACTATCACCCCTGAATGACAAGCTGAGACCTCAATCGAGGGACATTTTTAACTTCTCAAATGTATTTAATGAAAAGATGGTGCAGTTTGAACCTGAGAGTTCAGAATATCACAGTATGCACAACAAAACTATTTAGGAATATTCCCTTTTACAGTCAATTATGAACCAACAAGTGAATCTTAAGGACACAAGGTAATACAACATACATTACTACTCAGTAACTTCAGACTTTAAAACATGTCTAAACAGTGCTTTCATGCATAAACATGAAATAAAAAAGTCTGGTTTTGAAAAGCCTCAAAAGATGTAATGCATGTCTCACTCACTGAACCTATGACACATAAAGCTGCTCTACAAGTCAGTCTTGAGGAGCAGCTTTTATACACAAACTATAAATAAATTAAACAAGGGTAATTAAAAAAGATTCACATATTCAACATTAAATTTTCTTCTGACGATATTATAAATACTGAACATGAAGCAGCACTCACTTCAACCTTAGTGACCACTGACGTGACCTGATGGAGGAATTCATAATCGGGGAACTCGGGATGTTTGTTGATACAAAGTCAATGTGGTCACACACGCACGCGCGTCTGGATGTCCGCCGGGCGCGTGAATGACAGGACGCGAAAAATGCGCCTCATTCGGGCTGATTTTTTAAACTCGGGCGGTAAAAGTAGGTGAGACTGTTGAAATGCTCCGTGTGACGTCACTGACGTCATACCGTTGAATCAGAACCTACGGAGGATATCGATCGTCTGGAAGCGGCCGTCATCCAGACGCAGCTCCTGGAGAAGCTGCGTGCGGCTACGGATAATATAATATGTAATATTAATATTATTAACCCAGACTCGAGGGCTTGATGATCCGACGTGTGTGGGACTTCCTCAACAGCACAAAGAGTGTGTATTTCTTCCGTGGTGGACGGTGGTAACGAACTGTTATATGCCACGATAAGCCACGCCCCCTCTCCGGCGCTTCTAGCGAGAGTGAAGAAAACGTGACAAATAGTCCGGCGACTGAACTCACGCGAGTACTTTTAGTAAAGCAACGCAAGGGTTCGCCTCTCTGGCTGAACGCAGCAGGAAGGAGAGTGAACAGACCGCACTCCGCTGCAAAAAAAAATGACCTTCAAAATAAAAGCACAATAATTTTTTTCTCCCCTTTTTAAGAAAAGGCATCATATTTATTTCATGACATAAAATGACGTGGCGTGCCATGAGTTTGACACGTATGTTATAGTTGATCATTTGGTAGTATCTGACTCCAACCGATAAAATGGTTGCTCTGATGTGTCCCCCCTGGCGAAACTAGATTTCCATAACAAATAAAAGAGATGGGATAAAGTTTCTACCATTTAAAAAAAAAATCACTCAGGCTTCTGCAATGATGTGAGATCGTACATGTTTGAACTACACACGGTTCTATCTGTTAAATATATGTTATTCTGAAAAGCTAACTTAATTTGTTGATGAATGCCGTGTTAACCCTTCCCCTCCCCCGCGTGTGCTCTCGCAGGAGGAAGGTGTAGACGTGATGAACAGAGAAACGGCTCATGAGCGGTAAGCGACGTAGTTCTGAACGCAGTTGGTGGAGAAAGAACCAAAACTCCAGATTTACGTCAACTCACTGTTTCTTTTGTTTCTACACAGGGAGATTCAAGCCGCCATGCAAATGAGCCAGTCCTGGGAAGAAAGTCTGAGCCTGGTAAATAGTTGTTTAACATCTTGTCCACACACACACACACCAGTGTTGTTGATATATTGTGTTGTTTTGAAAACCTTGAAAGTCACCTCCTCTGCATGTGTTGGCCTCGGGCCATTGTTGTCCGCTCCATCTCAGTGGAGAGTGGACAAGCACACACACACATGCTAGATTAACAGTGAACAACTGTGGAGTTATCAGGGCCACCAGTCTTTCAAGGTCAGGCTGAGTTGGTAGTATAATACTCCGACACTCTTCTTGTTGAATGTATTTGGCGTCCTCGCGATGTCGCGCCGCACACGTGTGACGCTGGGTTAATTGTGTCCTCAGAGCGACAACGATTTGGAGAAGTCGGCGTCTTCGTCTCCGAAGCGCGTCGACTTTGTTCCCGTGTCGCCCGCGCCGTCTCCGACCAGAGGGATCGGGAAAAAGGTACGCATGACCTCGGGATGGCGACGCGCACATACCCCGATTTGAGACCGCGAGCGACCGCACGCAGGACGGGGCGGAAGCATTTTCATGGTTTTCGTTCGCTTGATTCTCTTAACGACTTCCATTCATCGCTCTGATTGGAAGTCTGTGTGGCAGCAATTTAATGGCATCGGAAAAACAAATATTTGTTATTTTTCCCTGCGAGCTCCTCCAGTGCTTGTATACATTTAGATATACATCAATGCAATAATCAGAGTATTTTCTTCATTCATTTCGTCCAAGCAGCAGTGTTTCTCTCCGTCACTTCAAATCCTTGTGAGCAGCAACGGGCTCACGCCGAGCCCGGTGCCCAGCCCGACGCGGCGCTTCAGGTGAGCAACGCGTCCGTAATGTTCTGAATAAAGTCTGTGTAGCGACAGACCGGGGCTGAGATTACAACGTTTATTGGTTCGTCACATTGTGTGTGTCTGTGCTCCTCAGCCGGCGGAGTCAGAGCCCGATCAACTGCATCCGAGCCAGCATCCTGGGGCCGATGAAGCGTAAAGGTGCGGTACCAGACGAGGCGTCACCGGCCGCTCCCACAATGTTTTCCCTGATATCATTTGAACGCCACCACAAGGGCCACTTAACGTATGGATATATGGGACCTGTCGTCGACTCAAATGATTATAATTCTGGTTTTAAGATTAAAGGCAATAGCAGAATATGCTATGTAAAGTCACTACAGTATTGCAGCCAATTCTGAAGACATTCATAATCTATATTTTTATGGTGTTCATGAACTTCACTTGGTTTAATGTATGATGATGATGAAGTTCTTCTAGGGACAGTCTTCAAACGTAAACCCAGACAGTCTATTTTGCTAAAACATAATTATTCAGATGTTGCGTTCTAATTAAGTGCTTTTCCTGGACTTTACTTGTAGTTGTAAATTACAAGTAAATTCTCTCATTCAGTCGGCAATTCTTTTAACTCATTGCAGACTTTGGTGGCTTTCTGGTAATTAACTGATAGTATATGTAATGTATACTATTTGAGATTTTACTCCGACATGTTGTTTTTGTTACTGTGCAGGTGAGATGGAGACGGAGAGTCAGCCCAAGAGGCTCTTCCAGGGCACCACCACCATGCTCTCCTCTGACGTCTCCAGCCTGTCGGAGCTCAGTTCCTGGTAAGACTTGATGGATTGCAGAGTGAACGGTGTTGCAGTATGTTTTCTATTTGGTTTCATCACATTTTACAATGTCACAGGAATGGAATGGAGTCGTTCTGCCCCACAGAGAAAGTGTTGACGCCCGCAGTCTTGCTGAATTAGCCCATTTTTCCCCCATTTCAGCCACTCTCCAGAAATGGTGGACGGCAGCCTCAGCAGCGTCGGATCCTCCGCGGACTCGCCGGGCAAAATGGAGGGCGTGTCGCCTTCCTCGTCCAGCAACTCGCCCTTCGCGTCCCTCCAGGATCTGTCCCCGAAGTGAGCGACTGGACGAAGAAGAAGAAAGAAAAAGGCTTCTCTCTGGGGACCGACGTTTTCCCCTCTCGGACCCTCCCATCTCACCATCGCCTAGATCTCGTGGACGTTCCCCGTGTTTGTGACCGTGCGGCTGTTTTCACGACTTTTGGAGGGTCTAGGGGCGTGTTTTTATTTTTATGAAGGGAACGAAAGCCATGGCAGCGTTTTGCGTGGAAGACGTCGGCCTCGCGTTAGAATGAAGACACTGAGCACCAGCTGCTAGTAGAGGGTCTTGGATTGGTGCTCAGCTTCATCGTGACTATAGTGTTCATAAGTGGCTCTGCTTATGTCAGCAGTTCCCCTTCACGAGAGAGAGAGAGAGAGAGACATTGAGCAATGAACATAATAAACAGAAAGGCAACTTGGATGTGTACATTTTCCCTGTATTTGTGCTGGAAACTTTAGTCCACATCCCTTTTTTGTTGTATGTACAGTCTGCAGATTTTGTAAGAAAAGATATTTAACTTATTGTTTTGCTGCTTTTTGTTTCTAATTATGTACATATAAACCGTGCCAGATGTGTTGTACATAGTTTAAAGTTTGCGAGGTGAATGTGCACACAGGTCTTAAAGGATCAACCGACTTACTGGTCAACTGTAAGAAGTTGTTTTCAGCCGAGTTCTCTCCGTATTTTTTAACAATGTGGGGAGATTTAATTGTGGGGATTGTTTCTGGTCAGATTGGCTTCCGTAACTTCTCCTCACGACTGGCTGCAACTTTTTAATTGCAGAGTATGATCAACTCACGCACCTGTGTAAAGAAAAAAAACTCAAGCTGGTCGTCACTGTTTGCTCTGAACACTAAAGGTTCCGCTGTATCCTGTGTTTGTCAGGTTTTGTAGATAAGCGGAGTATAGAACATATTTTCTTTCTACTGTTCTTATTTATGGAGAAGAAAAAACAGTTTATTATAATAATCGGCCGGCGAGGTCTCCAAACCATTTGTGTTGTCGTTTACAGCTAATCAGCACAAACTAAATGGCGCCGTCACATTGTGAGTCGGGCGGCTGCTTTTATTCAAATAGCTTTTTTTGCACAGGACGTGCGATCCTGTGCCGCTTCCGCCCGTGTGTACTGTGTCAGCACGGCAGAAGTGAAACTTGACTGTCTGAAAGAAGAAAAAAAACATGATCCGAGAATGCAGGAACGCCTGTACTGTGGTTTTTGTTTTTATGCACCTACATTTTCGTCCACCTGTCGAGCCCTGTGTCCATACCCCCCCCCCCCCCCCGTGTTTTTTAAACATGACCTTTCGTGGCTCTGCTGCAGCCGTTAGTGTTAAAAGATGAAAACTGCACCCTTTTAACTTGGTGTTTACTGTTTTGTTTAATTGACTTTTTCCTTGATTTAAATCAGACAGAGGGGGCAAGTCAAGATATGATATTTTTCTGGCATGAATTCAGCAAAATAAAATCATGTACCGTGTGACTGCAATGGAGAAACGGCTGTAATCTGCCAAGCTGGCGCACGACTTGGCTTTGCTTTTGTGTCCGACGGGACTAAATAAATTATTTGTTTATTTCAAGCGTAAATCTGTTTGTTTTATGTTTCGAGAGGGTTTCTGTCTTGTCCTCGTCATTCCTAAACCTCGCTCACTGCTCTGGAACCGAATGGTATGCCAGCCGTGTGTCACATCGAGTTTCCAGTTATCACAAAGTGAAGCTACAACCTGTTAGAATAATAACCTAATCTCTCCACTTCATACCAGACGGCTGAATTGAGACTTTATTAAATGTTTGACGTCTTCACAACAACCGTTTTGTGCTTTGGTGACATGTAAAATAACTGCATTTCGTCCTCGGCGTCTATCCTGAAAATGCTTTTAAAGCATCGATATATAAATGATGGTTACAGGCCAATACCATAACACACGTTTAATGGCTTTATATATACATGTACTGTTTGCATGTTGAATCATATTCTGGTACATGATGGCATTAGAAATGCGGACACGTGTATATGAGCTCAAACAACTCGGACGGGCCTGCTGCTCCTCCAGAGGGACGGCTCTCCTCTCGCTCCGCCGGTCTTTTCACCTGGAGGCGTCGGGTCAGCGTACGTACAAACACAAATACGTGGATTTGAAAACGGGTATGCGAAAATATATTTTTCGCATGGAGCTAATAACCACGTAACCCTGCGGAACTCCTCTGGTGTGAGGGCGCTCTCTTTGCCTTCGGATCATTTCCCCTCTCGCAGCGCTTCATGTGCGAAGGATGACCATCGTAAGAAGACCTAAAATACAACGAGAAACAGAAAACAGCCGTGTTCACACTTAACTTCTGAAAAAGAATATATATATATATATTTTTTTTACAAACACAACTGCGTTTCTTATTTCTGCTCACCGAGAACATAAGCGGCTACAAGTTTCTTGTTAATACTTAGGTGGAGGTAGACAGGCACGGTAAATTCTTGCTCCCCCAGGGTCGGGAGCATCAGGGCGGCCATACACACCAGGCCAAGCAGCACCGTCAGCAGGCTGGGGCCCCCGGCAACAGGACGGCTCTCTGACACACACACACACACACATAGTGATTACCAAGAGATTTAAAGAATGTAAAGTTTAAAAAAAGAGACTGGAATCAACAACGATATTAGTGTGCAATACTCTCTGTGGCTCTATCCACAATGATATCTGTAATAATGGGACAGGAGTTAATGGTGTATTTGTTGGGGGACTATTTTCTGTCGCGGATTCACCAAGTTCACATCTGCAGCTGCAGGACGGCGCATGTTGGCTTGGCTCAGAATGAACTACGGTGTGTGTTCACGGTGATGCAGCAACGATGTGCTCTTATAGATGCAGGACAACAATACACACGCATCAGGCCGTGGAAACACAAACGGTACATGTCGGGAGGAGCCACTCATTGCTGGTTGCTCTTCACCAGATGCGTTGACAATACAAGATGTACCGCAAATCTTCAGGCTATCCTTTTACACATTTAATGGCAAATCTTTTTAGTGACCAGGAAGCGGCTGTAACTTAAGAGTGTTTCAGCTAAATGAGCCAAGATCGGGTTTAATGACATTGGAGCTGATGGAATGGGAACTATGTGTGTGATTATCTGAACAGGAAACGGGGACCGGTGATCGCAACCTGCGTGTTATTATTGTCGTACCAATGGCTTTAAAAAAATAAAAAATACGATCTCTGACAGGTACAGACCAGGACCGTCAACGTGAAGCCCCATGTCCAGTCAAGAAGTTCCTGAACCCCAGTCAATGAGCGTTTGGCTCCACCTGGTGGCAGAACCAGCACACGACAGCCCTTCGCCCCTCACCTGTCTGACCCGACGCGGCGGTCTGCTCGAAGAACTCGCTGACCGCAAACTGCTCCTTGAGCCTGCGCTCCTCATCTTGGGACCTGGGGCCGGGCGGCTCCTGCGAGGCGGAGGGCCGGAGCGTGGCCGTCACCTCCTTGTGGCCCAGGGCTTTCCGCTGACTCTGCTCCGACACCTGCAGTCGGAACTTGTCGTACGCCCCGTAGTGGCACGCGCGCACATCTCTGTGGCGGATCACTCTGGAGAGTGAGAGCGACAGTCAGCTGCGTGAAGGACCGCGAGACTCAAAACACAAGTCGGACACGCCCAACAAACCTCAAAGTTAAGAACTGAACAGCAATCAAACGCATTCCCGTGAGCAGCGTTCATGTCACATGACCTTTCCGTGACTTTAAACTAAATTTCCATGACCAAACATTGCGTGAAATCTCTGTGTGTAGACGAGTATACGCCTTAAATGGGAGACAGTTTGATTAAAAGAATACATTTTATATAAATCAAATTGCGTGAATACAAATGTGAATATAACAAATTTCTAGGACTTTTCCAAAACTTTAGGGATTAATTTTTTTTCAAAAACGTCTCCAGACCTGGAAATAAAACATTTAAAAATGCCATGACGTTTCCAGGTTTCCCATGACCGTATGAACGCTGCGTTCGTGCTTTATCAAAAATACCACCTCCTACACACATCACCGCTAACTCACATGTCGACACAACACTGGGGCTTGACCGCTCCGGTGGCATCGACCACGATGTATTTGTTTGGCGCCGTGCACAGCACTGATGAAAGAGAAAGAACAATACGCCGATTACCGACGTCATCTGGATTATTTGGGAACAAAAAGCGTGGCTCGAGCGGCTCGTGTTTCGACGCCGCCCACTGACCTTTAAACTTGAGGGCGAACTCATAGGGGTTGTAGAGGGTGAGCACCTGCTTGTGAGACGTCTGCTCGTCGGCGTAGAAGACGAGCTCGGTGGGGAACACGAACACGGGAAGGCTTCCCTCCACCAGCTCGGGCTGTCGATGCTGCTGCTGCTGCATTGGCCCCGGCTGAGCTCGTCCCCGTCCCCGGCCAGCCGGCGCCCCCCCACCCCGCTTCCCACAAGCTATCGCGCTGCGTCGTCGACTCCCTTGAGGTGGGAAACGCCACTTCCCGCTCTCATCGCCTCGGGGCCATGTTTCTGTGAAGAGAGACAGGCGGGGGGTAATAAGAGGCCCTGGAATGCCACGAGTTACCTTCGCTTTGAAAATGCGGAAGGTTATGTTTTGATCGCCGTGTATTTATTTATTTGTATGTGTGTTACTCGCATAACTCAAAAAGTATTAAACCAAATCGCATGAAATTTGGTGGGATTATTGGTTATTATCCGGGGACCATTTAATTAGATTTTTGGATCGATCGGGTCAAAGCTCATGGTCAAGAAAAGGTCAACATCTTCTTTTTACAATTTATATCCAATTGGCATGCAAATAATGCCAACATGTTCATAATTCAATGCCCAATCTTGTGATATGCGAAGGTATGCGCTCTACCGAGTGCCCATTCTAGTTTATTTATTTATTTGTATGCGTGTTATTCGCATAACTCAAAAAGTATTAAACCGAATCGCATGAAATTTGGTGGGATGATTGGTTATTATCCGGGGACCATTTGATTAGATTTTGGGATCGATCGGGTCAAAGGTCAATGTCATGAAGTCAAAATCTTCTTTTTACCATAGCGCGGTCAATTTTTATCCAATTGGCATGCAACTAATGCCAAAATGTTTATAATTCAATGCCCAATCTTGTGATATGCCAAGGTATGCGCTCTACCGAGTGCCCGTTCTAGTTTACATTGCGACACTTTAAAAAAAAGATTATCCAAGACAATTAATAAAGAAAGGTTGCATTCGTTGACCCATTTATGTTTCCAGCAGCTGTTTGTGACCAAAACAATAAAGCTCATTTAATTCACTTCCAGGGATTCTGATACTCGACTTCTGAGGCGTAGATATTGTAGAAAGATAAATCCCACTAGGTTTTATTAACGGTGCTAAAGATGCTATACAATGCTGACACATTTTTTATGAACCAACTCAAATATGTAACCAATTCCATCGCCCTGGTAAAAAGAAGAAAGAAAAGAAGCTTCATTTCCCAAGAACACTTAGGAAAACCAACCTGCCAGTGAAGCTGCGTGTGCCCTTCTCCCTCTGATCTATGAGTGTGCCGACATGTTTTATGACAGTAAGGTCGGCCAAGTGTTGAGGAGCAGACAAACGAGCCTCCCAGAGTCACAAACACAGCCCAGAAAATAATTGCTTGCTTGGTTGAAGAGATTTCTGATCACGCCGCCTCCTTAGAGGGAGCAGCGCCTCCATCTCCTCACCCTGCTGCCTCCTAGGAGGCGACAGGGTGTTCTACCCTTGAGCCGTCCTTAAAACTAGCACCCCGAGAGTCCACAACCACCACCACTAGCATCACACGCCGACACCACAGGACTAACGCTGAAAGAGCTTTAAATAAAGAAATGTGCAGTTCTTATTTTATTGACATGTCACAACTGTTATCTATTCATAAAGCGCTTCTACTGTATTTTACACGTATTTCATTGTAGGTGCAAGTGTGTGGTGAGAGGAATGCTTCAATTCATCCTCATCATGTCTCGTTACTAATTGAATGGCATGCTGGTAACCGTATTAAATACATTTATCGGAAACACTTAATTGCCGACATATATTTCTTTAAAACTACTATCGTATAATACATAAATTAAGTTTTTTTTCAGCCAAAATGAGTATAATTCAACCAGGGTGGAAGGCAGGCCGGGGCAATTTAAGTTCATGGAACTTATTAAAGTTCAAATAACTCAAGTTCAACGTGGAAAACAGTAGAAAGTAAACACCATGAGGCTGGTCACGTGCCCTGATGGTGTTTACATGGCTCCAGGAACCAGTCTCGTGGTGTCGTAACACACGTTGTCCTCCATGTACACAGAAACACAAAAAAGTCCCGATGATTTCATGTTTGATGATGTGTGTTAATGTAACGGATGTGAAACGCTTCAACATTTACAGGTAGTTGTGTGCTATGGTGTGTTAAAGACATGTTACTTTCTTTATTAGTGTTGTCCTGTTTGCACTCATGGTTAAATGCATTTATTGTAAATCGCTGTGGTTTTAATCCGACTATATCTGGATTAAAACACAGATTAGCACTTCAGTGGCACTTAAATAGCTCTTTTGTAGTTCGACTATGTTGAGGAAATGTTACTTTCTGTATTCTTGTTGTTCTGAGTTTGTACTCCAGGTTGAATGCACTTATTGTAAGTCGCTTTGGATAACAGCGTCTCCTAAATGACATGTAATGTAATGTAAAAATAAAAGCGTCAGCTAAATGACATGTAATGTGTCTCAACTCGGTTATCTTGGTGTTCATGAGGCGTAAGCTAAAACCTAAGATACCTCAAACTGCAGTGTAATCACACGAGACAACGTCATGAGGTGTTAGCTACGTGCGTTGCGGACACATTTAGCAACACGTAGATTGAGTGACATTCGAACACGTCTTTGCTCAACTATGTGACGTCACTGTACTATTCGTTGCGACACGGTAAAAGCACACCTGTAGTTAGTTACGGCGTAACGCTCGCGCCGGTGCGAACCGCAGCTAGCGTTAGCTTGGAAAGCCCCAGACGTTAGCCGAGAGCCACTTCACGGGTTCCGCCCGCAGAACGTGACCCACGGAGCGGGTTCGCTCCGAGGCAGAACCGAGAGGGAGGCTTTACCTTGCTGCCGGTGCACGGGTTCGTGTCACGTTCACGTTAACCGCCGGGGTCGCTGCTTCTGGTCGCACCACCCCTGTTGTTGTTTCCCTTCGTCCGTTTTTTTCCCTTCTTTGTCAATAATATGCCGCAGACCTCGCAGTGCATGCTGGGAAGGCGGAGGGCGAGAATGCGTGCAAGACGTCAACAACAGAGCTGACGTAAAGGGCTCCGAGCGAGGCGTAAGATGTTTGTCATAACTTCGTGGACGCCTTAAATACATATCAATTCCACGAGGCGAGATAGATAGATAGATAGATATATACTTTATTAATCCCCAAGGGGAAATTTGTCGTCACTGTAGCAGCACCAATAAACTAAACACGAGAATAAAAAATAAAAAATAAAATATAAAATACAGGGATGAAAGATATAGATGTATACAAGTGAAAGATATAGATGTATACAAGAAGTATACAAAGTAAAATATAAAATAAAATATATATGTATATATACAACATATATGCATACACAATACAATACTAATGACTGCAGTGTAAAATTAAATTAAATTAAATATTAAATATAGACAGAGAGTGCAAAATGCAAAGTGTGTGTATGTGTGTAGTGTAAATGAAAATGAAATGTGTGTATATGTGTGTAGTGTAAATAAATGAAATGTGTGAAGTGCAGATCAACATAGTGTAAATATTAAGTTATTAGCAGTTATTGCACTAGGATCTGGCAAGAGGTGATCTGTTATAGAGCCTAATAGCCGTCGGCAGGAATGTTCTCCTGTATCTGTCCTTGTGGCAGCGGAGCGTGAGGAAACGTCTGGAGAAAGTAATCCTCTGTCCCTGTAGTAGGCTATATTTGTGGAATACTTGTTAAGGTATTAACTGACTTATATGTATTGTTAATTATATAAACTTATCTACACAATGTGATATTATATAGCTACTTTATGATCAAAGTGCATTCATGTTGTGTTTCACCTCGACCTTAAGAAGGGACACTTGTGTATTAGGCTATTTCACCTTGCACTAGACAGAGAAAAGTAAAAGCCTTCAGATTCAGGTTGATGTCGCATTTGCATGTCCCAATAATACAGCAAATTAACAAATTAAAGCAAGTCAAATGGTTTTCCAGCAAAGATAAGGCTTTTATCTGGAGGTAGGAATTATATCTGTGGGTTTGGGTACTATGACTTTCCACTGACCTTTAAAATCTTTGAGTATTTATTGTAAGCTCTTTTAATATAAAGTCTGACCTTATAATAAACATACATTGTCAATCAGGAGTACATTACTGGTAACGTATTTGATTACGTGTTAAAAGGGCATAACAAGAAGACCATTAATGCAACCACGACGCTGCCCTCAAGTGCTGTCGAATTTATCACTAATCATATGAACACATGCAGGCTTAATTGTGTAAGTGACTTTTCCACTGTTATAAATCCATTATAATATGGATAAGGGTCTATTTGAACATGTATAGATGTGCATTTTCTATCTCTACGCAATATGCATTTTCACTTTAGTCTGCCATTACAGCATTTAGCCATGAGTACAACACTTGATTCAAAGACTTAGAAAAAAAGTCCTACTGAAATCTGTTGTATCCTTGGTGAAGTCACGTAACTGCACGTGTTCTTGTTGTGTTGCGTTAAGCAGCGGAAGGACGCAGCTTTTGAGCGGCCTTGAACGCAGCAAGAGAGAGCGAGAATCAGAGAAAGTGAGAGAGAGAGGTAGTGTGTGTGTGTGTGTGTGTGTGTGTGTGTGTGTGTGTGTGTGTGTGTGTGTGTGTGGGGGGGGCGGATGCGAGGACATTGGCAAGACGTTTTAAGAAATGTCAGGAGGTCTGTGCCTATCGTACATCATCAGTTGTTTTATTTCAGATAGGCTCCTCATTAGTGAGAAAGACATATATCAACATGCACACCAGAGCGATTCACGACGCTCCAGCATACCCACCCGCTTAGCACACGTACAATCGGAACCGTACACACGCCATCTCGACCTCGTTATATATTTATATATGTTACGGGGGCGTGGCCAATGGGAAACGGGCTCAGCCAATGGCGTCGCAGTGGAGGCAGCGGGGCGTTCCCTTCAGTTCGGAGCAGAAGTTGAACAGCGCGAGCCGGAGACAGAGCTCGAGAAAGGCAGATAGGGAGAGAGCAGAGGCAACGGCCCTCTCTGGAGGGGGGGCTTATTATATCAAATATATACACACATGTGTGAACTGTTTGGCCGCACGATATAGGTCACATGTGGATAACAGTAATTTTAGAAAAGCATACAACTGCGGCTTTACATTTAAAATGCCTATTTTACTTTTCCTGTTAGACACGTCCGCTTCTATGAATCAGCGCACTTATTTGGGTACGACGTATCTGGACGTTGCTAAAGGCGCGGTTGAGGTCTTTATGAAGGTAAAGAATGATTTTACCCCGACTTTTTTTCCAGCAAGTATGCAGCTTCGGTGAGCTTAGGTTTCCCTGGGCAAGGTCGGTCGAAATTAATATATGTTGTTTTGGCTTTCTTTTTTTGACAGCTGCGTGCCCGAGACCCGGCTAGTAGAGGCGACAGGTACATGCTAGTTACATTCGATGATCCGCCGTACGGAGTGAAGGTAATTGGCAACTGATATAATGTTTACGTTAGACCAGTCAAACGTATTTTTTCTGTAAAATAGTTTATTGTCCTTCTGGTTTGTAGTCAGTGTTTGGCGGCTTCCCGGTGGCGAACAAAAACGGCATTTTTTTGCTCCAAATAACCGCAGACCCGGAGCTGCACTGCCTCCGACCACCCAGCGGACATTTTGCTTTTGTGTGGAGAAAGTCTCGGGCGTTGAGATGGAGGCAGGGAGATTTAATAACGCCTGTGACGTCGCGCTTTTTTTCGAAAGTCCAATGTTTTGATTGGTCACAAAGCCCGCCCATCATTCTCGACTCCTCCCCCCGCACCATCCGCGCATTCCCATTGGCTGGTAAGGGCTGAAAGTTGCTCAGCCCTCTTCATCATTTTTATGTGAGTTCGCTGGAAGAAAATTAGCATTATTCATAAGATAGTTATTGGTTATACCGATACTATGAGCATTATGGCCCAGCACTTACGGTTTCATACACACTTGCAGCAAATCAAAACCCTGTGAATCACTGCAATATTTCCATTGGTTTCATGTCAGAAAAGTTATGCCCACCAACAATCAATAGACTTGTTTTATGACCTGGCACACATGACTCTCAGAGCTTTTCAAGCCCAATAAAATACAATCCTCTGTAGCCACACAACCTCCTCGAGTCCCTCATCTGCTTTAGTGGCTGGTTTGTTTTAGTATAGCAATATGCATCGCAGTCATCACTCTATCCCAAGTCATAAAAAGACATATGAAATAGTTTGCTTTCCTTCTTGTTCCAAGTCTTTTTTTATATGGTCATGGCCAAATTACAAATACCAGAGCAAAATCATCTTGAGACATGGAAGATGACAACAGAGTTTTGTACAAATCAAAAGATAATCGTAACAACTAGTTAATTCCATATTTTCTTGTTTTTATAACCTTCTGTATATAAAACATGTCAGTACAGCACAGCCTTTTTTCCTACTAAATGATAAATATTATAATAGTTTACACTCTTCATCTTCACAATTAGGAAATAGCTTCTTATTGTCATAGAAGCAAAAAAATAAATTATTGATTTACCCTTTTCTTTGGTAACATTTTAATTTAAATATATTTTAGTGTACTTTTGACTCGAGTTTCGAGTTTTTTTCTATCTTCACTTAATACACTGTCTGGCTTTGTGTTAATATTTAAAGCAGTGCAAGAAGCCAACTATCTGGCAGGCCACACGTGGTTCTTTAATGACCTCCAAGAGGACATGATTGCATGGCACTGTCGTCCAATGTGTCGGGCCGGGGTCATGACACTGGAGTCATTCATGTGATGCTTCCTTCTACATTCAGGCGTTGACCTTGCAGAGCATTGCTTCATTCGACTGAAACAGTCTCGTGTGCTTTTAGCCAAACGATCCAAGAAGTGCTCCTCATTGCAGAGTCTTCCCTCAACTCCTCTTCCTTCTTCTGCTCTTCCTCTCTTTGTCTCCGTTGCCTTCTCCTTTGTTGTTTCTGCCGTCTCTGTGCACCGAGGATTATGATGAAAGGACAAGGTTATACTGAACGGGGCTTCTCTGATTGCACAGTTACACAGGCAATACATTGTTGATGTGGAGGGGGGAGAGGAGGAGGAGGAGGAGGAGGTTGTGTCAGAGGAAAATATAGAAATATTCTGTCTGAATTATTGAATGCAAGCAACGTCTTGCATTTTCACCGGCTTACATTAGGGGAAATATGTGGGTTATTGCTTTTCTACTACCTATGTAAATGTGAGTGCACCTTATATGATGAATGGTTATAGATTAAACTCAATTACAGTGTAAACAAGATAAAAGAGCCACAATGGAAATGTTGTTAACTCGCTCATGCAGCAGCATTTTAAAAATGCATTCACTTTAAAAAAGAAATTAAAAACAAACAATATAACACAGCTTGTGGACATTATGCTGCACAAGTACTTTTAGGGTTTACAACTAACGTAACGATAGGCCTACATGACAATGTGTTATGTATGTAATTATAATTTAACTTGTAGGAGGTTGTGTAAGAGAAAATATAGAAATATTCTGTCTGAATTATTGAATGCAAGCAATCTTCACTTGCTCACATGAGGGGACATGTCTGGGTTATTACTTTTCTACTACATATGTAAATGTATTTTCACATTTTAGTTTTGCTCGTCTGTTGTTGTTTGTATTGACTGTGTGATATTTATCAAATATCACGTCATGGTCTTTTACTAGAAACTCTTGGAAGGATATGCCACCCATAATAATAAAAAAATCCACTCACTGGCCTGATTTACATAACACACATGTAGACTCTCTCTCTATCTCTCTCTCTCTTTTTCTCTTTCTCTCAATTCAATTCAAGAGGCGTTATTGGCATGAATGTTGCAACAACAATATTGCCAAAGCATCAAGACATAGCAACACAACTCTCTCTCTCTCTTTCTCTCTCTCCCCCTCTCTGCCCCACTAAAGGAAGTCGGAATTGTGCAGGTCATCCTTAGATTAAGCTGCAGAAGTAAGGTACTTGACCCCGGCTTGAGAAAAGTCGGAGACCAGTTCCACACCCACGTCCTCTCCTTATGGGTTACATCATATATAGATATATATATATATATATGTGTGTGTGTGTGTATGTATATCTTCTTTAAAGGTTGAAGTTTATTGCTGGATGCTTGTCATGTATGAAATTGGACTCTTTTTCACCTTCCAGCTCCAAATGTTGACCTGATTTTCCACAATATTATCTTCCATTCCCAGAGCGTGACATAAGCCAATCTCATTTAATGGGTCCTCGTTATGTCACGTTGCACACAATCAACGGGTTGCTAAGATATATACTCGTTTCCCCAAAGGTGGCCGTCGCACGCGCTCGACACAAATCACTCGGCGGCCGTCGGAGAACAAAAACTTCCTGTTGGGTTTTCCTTTGTAATTACACGGTGGGGGTTTCCGTGGGTGCGGATCTATTTTGGATTTGTGGCCGCTCGTCATCGCGCTGTGAGTTCAGGCCTCCGCGGCCGTGTAGCAGCTGACTGATGTGTGTGTGTGTGTGTGTGTGTTTCAGGCGGGCTGGAAGGAGAACCACGCCACCTTCATGTGCGAGCTGAAGAACCTGCAGGCGTCCGGGCTGACGACGCTCGGCCACGCTCTGCGCACCGCGTTCGACCTGCTTAACCTCAACCGCCTCGTCTCCGGCATCGACAACTACGGACAGGTACTCTGACGACCTACGTCCTGTTATTGTGCATTTCCATGGCAGCAGTTGATAATGAGTTAATCATTACCGGCCGCATCAGCGTGTGGCGAGTGCCGCTTTCACATTAGTGTGTGTGTGCGGGTCATTGTGGCCGAATGCGGGCTGAGAGACGCACCGACACGTGCCGCAGAAGAGGGGTCGACAACTCAGTCTGGTGTTGTCATCTCGGCCTGTGGATCGGTTTTACCAACTGCATGAGATGCAGTCATGACACTCTACAGAGGCCGTGTTTGAAGATGCGGGCAGTCCCACCGCTACGTGGTCTCTAGTTTAAGATGATTTTCAGAGCAAATATACCAATTTCACATATCTCACCATTTCCTTTTTTTCGTCTTTATTTTAGACCTCGTGTTTAATTGACTAATTGAGAAAAATACGTGGCATTTTGCTCAATAATGAAAAAGATGTTCAGAATCAGAATCAGAATCAGAATCAGAAACAGTTTTATTGCCAGGAATGTTTACACAAACGAGGAATTTTTTTTGGCGGAAGGTGCAACATTTGGACATGACAAACAAACAACAATCAACACGACAGAAAGACAACAAATAATGTGAAAGTGTTTGGGTGTGTGCTTCAAGTGGTGTATTTTAGTTAAAAGTGTATGTTACACGTGGCGTGTGTTTAAGTGTTTAATTAAAGTGCATGTAAATAAAGTGGCATGTGTGTGGAGGAGGCCTCAAGTTAAAGTGCATGTTAAAGTGACGTGTGTGGAGGAGGCCTCCAGGAGGGAAGAAGAAGGAGGAGGGAGGAGGAGTAGGAGGAAGAGGAAGGAGCGGGAAGAAGGAGGAGAGAGGAAGGTGGAAGAAGAGGTGGTAGTCCTGGGGGTGACAGTCAGTCAGTGGGGGATCCGGGCTCCATTGATGAGCCCGACTGCCGACGGGAAAAAACTTTTGGTGTGGCGGGTGGTCTTTGTCCTGATGGACCGCAGCCTCCTCCCCGAGGGGAGGGACTCGAACAGGGAGTGTCCAGGGTGGGAGGGGTCAGCGACAATCTTTCTGGCCCGCTTCAGTGACCTAGAAGTGAACAGGACCTGGAGGGAAGGCAGATTGCAGCCGATAACCCTCTCGGCCGAGCGGATGATGCTCTGCAGCCTGCACTTGTCTTTGGCTGTGGCTGCAGGGTGCCAGACGGTGATGGAGGAGCAGATGATGGACTCAACGATGGCCGTGTAGAATTGTGCCATCATTCTCCCTGGCAGGTTGAATTTCCTCAGCTGCCTCAGGAAGAACATCCTCTGCTGGGCCTTCTTGGTGATGGAGCCGATGTTCAGCTCCCACTTGAGGTCCTGGGAGATGATGGAGCCCAGGAAGCGGAAGGACTCCACAGCGTCGACGGGGGAGTCACACAGGATGAGAGGGGCGGGTGGGGCTGCATTCCTCCTGAAATCCACAACCATCTCCACTGTCTGTAGAGCGTTGAGCTCCAGGTTGTTCTGGCTGCACCAGGTCACCAGGTGGTCAGTCTCCCACCTGTAGGCGGTCTCGTCCCCACCAGAGATGAGTCCAATGAGGGTGGTGTCATCCGCCAACTTCAGGAGCTTGACGGACTGGTGACTGGAGAAGCAGCTGTTGGTGTACAGGGAGAACAGCAGAGGGGAAAGAACACAGCCTTGGGGGGAACCTGTGCTGGTGGTCCGGGAGCCTGAGACGTGTTTCCCCAGCCTCACGTGCTGCTTCCTGTCGGTCAGGAAGTCTGTGATCCACCTGCAGGTGGAGTCGGGCACGTGCAGCTGGGAGAGCTTGTCCTGCAGCAGGGACGGGATGATGGTGTTGAAAGCAGAGCTGAAGTCCACAAACAGGATCCTGGCGTAGGTTCCTGGGGAGTCCAGATGCTGGAGGATGTAGTGAAGGGCCATGTTGACTGCATCGTCTGCAGACCTGCTGGCTCTGTAGGCGAACTGCAGGGGGTCCAGGAGTGGGTCTGTGATGGTCTTGAGGTGTGACAGGACCAAGCGTTCAAAGGACTTCATGACCACAGAGGTCAGGGCGACGGGCATGTAGTCATTGAGTCCTGTGATCTTGGGTTTTTGGGGACGGGATGATGGTGGAGGCCTTGAAGCAGGCTGGAACGTGGCATGTCTCCAGGGAGGTGTTGAAGATGTCGGTGAACACCGGAGACAGCTGGTCAGCACAGTGCTTCAGGGTGGAGGGGGAGACGGAGTCCGGGCCCGCTGCTTTGGGGGGGCTCTGCTTTTTAAACAGCCTGTTGACAGCTCACTCCAGGATGACGAGGGTCGTCGCTGAGTTGATGGAGGGTGCTCCAGAGGTGTGAGCCCCTGATGGGCTGGGGGGGTGGGCTGATGGTCTGTGGCTTGTTGATGGGGCTGTGGGGATTGTCTCAGGACTGCTCCATTGTCTTTCAAAGCGGCAGTAGAACTCATTGAGCTCGTCTGCCAGAAGCACATTGTTCATGGAGTGGGGTGATTTGGGCCTGTAGTTGGTGATCTGCCTGAGCCTCTCCAGACAGAAGCAGAGTCGTTTGCTGAGAGCTGCTGTTGCAGTTTCTCAGAGTACAGTCGTTAGCATCTCTCACCGCCTTGCTAAACCTGTATTTGGACTCTGTGTACAGGTCCTTGTCCCCACTCCTGAATGCCTGGTCCTTCTGCAGTCTTAGCTTCCTGAGCTCCGCTGTGAACCAGGGTTTGTCGTTGTTATAACTCACCCTGGAGCTGGATGGAATACAGCTGTCCTCACAGAAGCTGATGTAGGAAGTTACAGCCTCTGTGTACTCATCCAGGCTGTTGGTAGCAGTCCTGAAGACATCCCAGTCAGTACAGTCCAAGCACGCCCGTAGATCCTCCAGAGCCTCACTGGTCCACTTCTTGAACTTCCTCACCACAGGTTTGCAGAGCTTTAGTCTCTGCCTGTATGAGGGAATCAGATGAACCATGACGTGGTCAGAGTTTCCCAGTGCAGCTCGAGGGACGGCGTGATAGGCCCTGCTGATTGTTGTGTAGCAGTGGTCCAGAATGCTCTTCTCTCTGGTAGGGCATTTAATTAACTGTCTATATTTAGGAGTTCGTGGCTGAGGTTTCCTTTGTTAAAATCCCCGAGTACAATAACTAAAGAGTCCGGGAAGGTCCGCTCCACACACCGTATCTGTTCGGCGACAGTCCGCTGTGCCTCTTGCACGTTTCCCTGCGGCATGTAAACTCCGGCCAGGATGAATGAAGCGAACTCACGTGGGGAGTAGAAGGGTTTGCAGTGAATGATAAAAGATTCCAGGTCCGGCGAACAGTGCTGTAGAATCACCGTTACGTCGTTGCACCAGCCGTTGTTGAGGTAGAAGCAGATTCCTCCACCCTCTGTTAGTCGCAGCCCTAATTTTAATCACTATGCGCAGTATTTACACATCAAATACGACGACTAAATATGCAAAGCAAAAGTATATTTATTTGTGGTTGTGATTGAAAACACATTTGGGAGATTTTTTTAATACCAGAAACATAAGATAGTACATACAAGATGTGTGATGTACCACAGTTAGTTTAAGAGCAATAATTAATGAAGTTACATTGAACATCAAACAAATCTGCACTGATTTAGTTAGTTTTTTGCCTCGTGGATTTTTTAAATTGAGGATCAGCCGCTAAATAGATTAAATAGACAAAACTAGTCCCGATGTACCAGCTAGTAATTGAGTACGGCCAACACACACAGTATATGTGGACTTTCCATGGATAAATGATAGCAGCCGAGCCCTCAGCCGCCACGTCTTTATTCCTTCACCTCCAGACACAGAGGAGAATATTGACATTTGATCGCCGCTTAATCCACTTCGTTGTCCTCGATTACCGGTGAGCTGTCATCGGCTCCTCAAACACTTTGTTTCTGCAGACCCCGCTCGAAGGCAGAGAAAGATTGCTCTGCTCAAGAAGTGTCACAAGGTCTGCGCGGCGTGTGTGTGTGTGTGTGTGTGTGCGTGTGTCTACTTAGGCGTTCGCTGTGTGAATTAGACGATGCTGACCCGCACAGCGCTGGAGGCCTCCGTCCTTAACGAGTAACACAAGGACACAGATTTACAGATGGCAAAGATTACAAGCTGCAGCAGAGAGTTCATATTAGTATTCTGGAGGTTATCAGAGGTGTGAAGCTAATGCCGTTCTTCATAATCTATGTCTTTAAGTAGACTTCCTGTTTCAGTAGTATACCTGTATTTTGCCTTTGCTGTAGGCACGAGAGAATAGTTATGTTTTAGGAGATGGGAATCAGTTGCAGACACAATTCAGTTCAATTCAGATTATTTTGTATAGCCCTAAATTACAAATTTGCCCCAGAGGGCTTTACAGTCTGTACATCTACGACAAAACCCCCCAGAAAAAACCCTTTCACACAGAAAAAAGTGAAAAACTTTCAGGAGCAACAGAGGAGGATCCCTCTCCAGGATGGACAGAAGAAGAATAGATGTCATGTGACCAGATGAACAGAGTTACAGAGTTACATAGACACATTCAATGAATATGACAGACATGTATGAATAATTAGTAGTAGGCACGGACCACGATCCAGACCTCCACAATCCATGGAACAGAAGGAGGAAGAGAGGAAGAGAGTGGAAGGGGTGGGGCATCAGCAGGGCCATGGCAGGAGGCATCAGACACACCTGACACACACAGAACCGCGTCGAGAAAAGAAAGCAGACGACTAAGAATCAGTTAATTGATGAATGTTAATTGATGAATGTCACTGTTTCCGCCTCAGGGCCGCAACCCCTTCTTCCTGGATCCGTCTGTGATCATCACGATCACGGACGGGAACAAGCTGACGCACAGCTCCGGGGTGCCGGACGAGGTGAGAGCACACACAAATGCTCGTCGTGGCCGTTTGTAGTGATGCGATCCGTTTCCGACTGGCGTGAACAGTAAAGCTTTACACATCCGACTCCCCCGTCATCATCTCCCTCCTTCTTGGCCCCCGTCTGTCGTGCAGCTGCAGCTCCCTCTGAACTCTCCGTTGGCCGGCAGCGAGCTCACCAAGGAGCCCTTTCGGTGGGACCAGCGTCTCTTCGCGTTGGTGCTGAGGCTGCCGGGCGCCGCCACGCCCGACACGGAGCAGCTCGGCAGCGTCCCCACGGACGAGTCCGCCATCACCCAGATGTGTGAAGTCACCGGAGGTCCGTCTTTTTTTACTTACTTCGGTTCCAGTATTTTCTTTTAAGAATCATTCCGCGCCCGCCTGCCGCGCTCGTGATTCATTCTACAATATGAGATTTGTTTCTTCGTCGCTCAGGTCGATCGTACTGCGTGCGGACTCAGAGGATGTTGAACCAGTGTCTGGAGTCTCTGGTCCAAAAGGTCCAAAGTGGCGTCGTCATCAACTTCGAGAAGACGGGGCCCGATCCGCCGCTGGTCGGGGACGGTGAGTCGCTCACACAGCTCCACAATCCCGCCTTCTCGCTTGTTATGGACACACTTCAAGATTCAAGTTTCAAGATTTCATTTGCCGTTTGTGTCTAGACCAACAGTCCAGACCCGTTGGAAATCTAGTGCAGGGCTCTCCGAGTCCACAGTTTAGAAATAACACTGTAATGAGAAAGAAAAAATACAACAAATAAAAGAATACACTGCACAGAAGGTGGTATTATGTACAAGAACAAGAAAGGTGCTGATATGAACAGTTTTGGACACAGTTTTAAATGACAGATAGTAGTAATATGTCACATATTGCACATGATAAGTGTAGTGAGGTAGTGTTGGGTTATTACACATATTTCAATAGTTTTGTTTTGGCATGACAGGGAAGAAGCTGTTGGAAAAAAAACGTGTTCTGTGAGAGACGATCCGCTCGGCCGCGTCTCCGCTTACAAACATGTCTGGCGGAAACAAATTGTGGTCATTACATTTTGATATACCCAAAATGTTTCCGACTCGAGGGCCCAGTCGAGTGACTAAACACGAGTTCCCGAGCACACCGTCTCCTCACAGGGATTCAAACCGGGGGAAGCAGAAGAGACGCCTCTTATCTTATTCCACCACAGGGCAGTTTCACACTAAAAGGAGAACTGAGTGCAATAAAGAGGCCCGAGTGTCAAGAAATATTCCGCGATAATTCGACTTGCATCATTTCCCTGGTAAAAGGAAAGATTCAAAATGAAATATATTCGTTTAAAATAGAAGATAACGGCATCCGTCAAATACAAACTGGAACAGTTTTTGACATATTGGGAAAAATGGGTTACATAAGTAACACCTCATAGACTTGATTTCATTTTACTTAATTAATGAATGAAGAATACATCACTCCCTAGTTATACATTGTTTTCTTTTTGCTTTTTTGTTTCATCCTGTGTCTTGTTGTTGTTTATCCTCTGGTTTTACACTTCTTGCTATAAATATGCATCACTAAAATGAGCATCATCTAAAAATTTGCACATGCAATGTCAATCGTCTGATTTTCAAACATTTAAATATACAAATATTTCATTAATTTATTTGCAAGTTCACTTGGATCCTCGACGGCGGTTTCTCTCAAACTCACTTTCATCGTTCGACCTCGAGAAATGAGTTCTGCCGTGCGTGATGTCTTTTTATTGTTTTATTCTTTGGCAGACGGCGCAGCGGAGTCGAGCCGCCCCGTGCCGTCCTTCGGCACGCAGCCGTGGCACAGCTGCCACAAGCTCATCTACGTGAGACCCAACCTGAAGACGGGGGTTCCGGTGGGGCACTGGCCCATTCCAGAGTCCTTTTGGCCGGACCAGAACTCTCCCAGCCTGGTGAGCAGAGAGGCCGTAACGACATCTCGGCGACATCTCTTCGGCGTGTCATTGGTCCACCCAAACTTTCTCTTCCCGCTCTCACCTCGTCCGTGTTGTTTTATTCGCCTTTCTTTCTCTTTTTTTAAACTGTCGGTTCTATTTGTATGCCTCCGCTCCGGCGATAGCTGTGGCTGAAGGCCTTCATTTCTTCAGGGGTTGTCTCTCTGTCCGGTCAAGCTTCGTGAACGCGGTATCTCAGTAGCGCCGTGACAGAATTGCAAAGGTCAAAGGTCACCGTGACCTCACAAAACACAATAATTGATGTGGCGATTATATAAATTTCACAAAAATATCGGACAAAAGGAGGCGACCGACATGGATGTAAAATGCAAAACGACCAGTTCCTGTGTCCAACTGTACAAACTCATCCTGAGGTCTCAACTATCTGTTCTTCTTCTTCCTCTTCCTCTTCCTCTTCCTCCTTCTTCCGTCTCCGTCTCCCCAGCCGCCGCGCTCCGCTCATCCCGTGGTGCGTTTCTCCTGCGTTGACTGTGAGCCCATGGTGATCGACAAGCTTCCCTTTGACAAGTACGAACTGGAGCCATCCCCGCTCACCCAGTACATTCTGGAAAGGAAGTCTCCACACATGTGCTGGCAGGTACGATAGACATCCACACACACACACACACACACACAGACACACACTCGGCTCCGTTGTCTCCTCTCCACCGGCTCTGGCGTTGCCTCAGGTGTGAATAGTAGTGTTATTATAATTCCCCCTGTCGCCCTCAGGTGTTTGTCAACAGCAGCGGGAAGCAGAACGACCTGGGCCAGCCCTTCGGCTACCTTAAAGCCAGCACCACGCTCACCTGTGCCAACCTGTTCGTCATGCCTTACAACTACCCGGTGCTTCTCCCTCTCCTCGGTAAGACACCGCGGCGCTAACTCTCCCCTGTGACGTGGCCAAAAAACACTTCTGGGTCAGTCGGTCGGAGCTAATATTACATTGAATAAAGCTTTTCCTTTGCTGGGTCACTTCATCCTCTGCAATCTTTGCCCCCAATCATCGTTGGTTATAATCACAAGTACCTGGCCGATGCTGCGTTGCGTACAGACTTCGGGAATCGGAATTAAGAGGAGGGGGGAAAAAAAATCAATATTTTGGGTAATGAGGTATTTTAGAAGGATAAATGGACGTCTATGTCCCCACCTGAATATTGATGTGTGAATAATAACCAGAGGTGCAGGTGGGTGGCTCACAGGTCGCTGGTCCAGAATGATAACACGGTGTTCTCTCTTTCCTTCCAGATGATCTGTTTAAAGTGCACAAACTAAAACCAAACCTCAAGTGGCGACAGGCCTTTGAGACGTACCTGAAGACGATGCCTCCGTACTTCTTCTCGGTAAAGCGATGCATAATCTGTCTCTTACGCTGCTGCGAGTAAAAGTTCAGTACACATGGGGTTATTTTTATTCCTGCATGTAAACTAACATCCCGGATTCTCCTCTTGAATTCTTCTGACAGCCCTTAAAAAAGGCGTTACGGATGATGGGTGCGACTAATCTGATTGCAGACACCATGGACTGTGGCCTGAGTTACAGCATCATCTCTCACCTGAAGAAGCTCAGCCAGCAGGTATGTTGTACGTCACACTTAGCCGACGCTCTTATCCAACGCGATTTACGCTCATACACCGTAGACACAGCTACGGGGAGCGATTCAGGGTTAAGTGTGTTGCTCAAGCACAGACGGGGAGAGATTACGTCGTAGATTATTCTTGGGATTCATATTGATATAAACACATCAGAGGGAGAGTGACTTCACTCTCTGCTCAGGTCAAGATGATGCTGTATCTCTACATAGACGGTAGTCATTCGCTGCTATATTAATGCTCTAATAATAATAATATGTTTTTTTATATTAACGGTAAAGTCACCACAAAAAAACACACTGCAGTATATGTTGAGTAAAAAAAGGGAAAGAGAAGGAAACCTCTCAATATCAAATGAGGACTGGTTAGAAGTGTGTACATTTCAATGGAAATGCACCAATTCTTAGCCTTCAGAAAAATGTTGTGGTTGAGACTTTCGTAACATAAAAAATAAATGACCATCTAAAGTTGCCATAAAAGCCATATTGAGTCTTAAGTCCTCCCTTTTTTCTTCTTTTTCTTCTGTTTATTCGTATACTCTCCCGAATTGTGCTTTATATTTGTATAAAAAAAAGGTAACGTATCAATAGTCATCTTAAAGACTCAAAAGGATCTAAATAAAAAAAGATGTTCCCCTGAATGCTCTGTGGGCCTAAGCTCTAAACAACGCTCTCGTTCGGTCGGTGCGAAGGCGAAGATGGAGTCGGATCGCCTCATCGTGTCGGTGGGGAAGAAGGCGCCGCAAGAGCCCGGCATCAAGGTGAAGAACCACTCCGGCTCCGGCTCGCTCTCTCTGGCCCACCGGCAGGACTTTAAGCAGCTGCTGCAGGGCATCACCGGGGAGGGGCCGCTCCGCCTGGTGGACGTCAACTTCAAAGAGTTTTCTGGCTTCCAGATTGCGCTGCTCAACAAGGTAGACCAGAAGAAAGGCTCTAGAAAGCACGACACACTGTGTTAATATTCTCACGAGTGTTTTATTTAAAGGATGCACTGATGTTATTTTACAAACCAAAAGAAAAGATGAACTATATGCACTACCGGTTAAAACACCTCAATTTTTCCAGTTTTTATTGAAATGTAAGCAGTGTTACTTCACCCTCTTAAGCATTATTTGGAGAGTATTGTACTGCAGGAAGTCGTATATTGCCCTTATAATGGCAAGAAAAAGGCCATTAACAAAAGAAGACAGGCAGACCAGTACATGTGTTAGATGTACTGTCGTTTGGGTGTCTCTGCCTCGAGATGCTGAAGTCAACAGCCTCAACTCTGCACCACGTTGACCGCCCCCCCTATCCCCCTCCCCTCCCCTCCATCATCGCCAACCTCTCTCCACACCCTCCCCCAGTCCCACTGCACCTTAAATGTCTAAATATAGTCACTTGCACCTTTGGATTTTAGTTTGCTGTTTGTACATGCTGTTTATATATATTTGTACATTTCCACTGTTGACCATATCTGCACTGCATTTTTTATTTGTTATATTTATGGTATACTGCTTCTTTGCACTCTCTGATCATATGTAAAACTACATTTCGTTGCCCTAGTGCCTGTACTCTGTGCAATGACAATAAAGTTGAATTTGAATCTGAATCTGATGTGTTCACAGGACCTGAAACCTCAATCTTATCGAAACGCTTACGACATCCCACGGCGGAACCTTCTGGATCAACTCACACGGATGCGCTCCAATCTGCTGCGGACGTCGCAAAAACTGATCCGAGGGCAAGACGAAGGTATAAAAATCCCACTGAAGCTTCTGAGGAGCGTGTGATGTGATGTTGGAAGTTATTATAGTTTTAACAGAATGCTTTTTGTTCTGGCCCCATTCTGATGAAACTCAAGAGTTCTCATTGTTTCAACTCAATGGGGGTAATGTTGAAATAACATCTCATACCTTTATGCAGAAGATCGATCTCTTGATCTGCATGGGGAACATAATTTATACTTTAATGTATTTATAATAAACTAAAATGTTCAATAATACATTGCAAATATATTATCAAAGAATTTTACTTTAAATATATAAAAAGTATACTAAAGTCACGCTTTTAAATATTCCACTTTTGACACAATAAATAATTGTACTGTAGTATATACTTTCAAGAAATATATTATAAGAAAAATATACTTTAAGTTCTGTGCAATTACTTCAATGTACTTAATGTATTTAAAGCACATTTGATAAATACAGAGTTTAAATATACTACATTTGTTGTAATAAGTAAGTAAACTTATTCATGCTTTTATTTTTATATATTAATTGTACCAATAGTATACTTATGGTATACCATAATCACATTATAAATATAATAATAATGTGCTAACAATATACCCAAAGTATACTTTGTTTGCGGATACAATACAAAATATATAATACTGTAATCACATTAGAAATATAAGAATATTGTGCTAAAAAGTAGAATTTTTTTGCGTCATACAACCATAAAAAAATTAATATATAATCACATTAGAAATATAAGAATATTGTGCTAATAATATACCAAAAGTATACTTTAATTTGCACCGAGGCCGAATGCTACGATCCCAATACCCCTAAAAAAAAAATTATATGAAACATCTGTCGGACATTGTTCCAGTATTTCATTAATTCTCATAATTGTCCCGTGGTTGTTAGACTATCTGCACAGCATCCCAGTGGCTCAGATGGGAAACTACCAGGAATACCTCAAAATGATGCCGTCTCCTCTGAGAGAGATCGACCCCGACCAACCGAAACGCCTTCACACGTTTGGGAATCCGTTCAAGCAGGACAAGAAGGTAAGAAACCCATCGGCAGACCGACCCGCCTTCCAGATGCACGATGTGGTTCTTAAGGAGCCGTCACTCTTTAATGTCGCGTTCTCTCAGGGGATGATGATCGACGAGGCGGACGAGTTTGTAACGGGCCCTCAAAACAAGAAAAGAGGAAATTCCATCGACGCCAACTCGAGCACCACGATGAAGAGGAGGCGGAGCATGTCCCCGTTACTGCGGCGGCCGCAGACTCCGCCGGCGAGCCCCAACCACGTGGTGGCGGAGAAGACTCCGGTGGAGGTTCAAGAGCAGCAGAACCCCCTCAAACCCATCGCGCAGCACAAAGGTAGAACATGAGCAGGGTTCATGGAAACCTGGAAACGTCATGGAATTTTAAAATGGTTTATTTCCAGACCTGGAAGAATCCTTGAAAAAAATGTTATCCAAAAGGTTTTGGGAAAGTCATGGAAATGTGTTATATTCTTATGTTCATTTAGACAGTTTAAATAAAAGAATAAACATTTCTATTCATTTTTTTATTTTTTATCAAACTATTGTCTCATTCATTTGTGTCGGTATACTCGTGTCTACACCGAGATTTCACAAAATATTTGGTCATAGAAATTTGGTTTAAAGTCCTGGAAATCCATAGTTCAACATGAGTATGAACCCTGATGAGTTATCTTGAATGTGCATCTACAAAGAATCAGTCAAAATTTGGCCCAAACGGCACCAAATAGTCGTTACAATTTGTAATATATATTTTTGTCCCCCCCCAGAAGTGGATGACAACAACGTGGCGGTCACTGAGAGTAACGGCGACGCGGTTCTTGAGCCCGACTCGGGGGAGATCTGGCCCGCTGAGATGGACACTGTCCTCGCCGAGAGCCCGTCTCCACCGGGCCTCGAGGACAAGGCCGGGCTGGGAGCGCCGGACCCGGCGCAGGACATCTACATGCCGGAGGAGAGGCCGGTGGACGACGGTCTGGACGAGCAGCCGCCGGAGGAGAAACACAACTGTGACCGGCTGAGTCCTCAGAGCGTGCTCGACGACCCCTACGCCGACCCCGTGGCGCTCCCGACCATATTCATCGCCCCGCTGGACGCGAGCCAAGCGGAGCTGAGGAGTCAGGTCATCAAGGAGGTCCGCAAGCCGGGGAGAAGTGAGTCGGTTCACGTTCACCGGTATCCTAACCCGCCGTTTGACCTCCTCTTCACCTCTCGTGTGGTTTTATTTGTCTTCAGACTATGAGGCAATACTCGGCCTCCTGCAGCAGGTGAAAGGTCCGGTTAATGTTCAAAGGTACTTCATCCAACATGCGATCAAAGAGGCCGTCAGGTAAGAAGCAGTGACTCATGTTCTACCCCGGAGGTTTAGGTGAGGTCGGTGGTTCTTAACCTCGTTGGAGGTACTGAACCCTGCAGGCTTCATCAGTGCATTAGCCAAGCCTTAAAATATGATTTCTTCAAAACAAAAGTATATATATTTATTAGTGCTGTGAAAAATAACGCGTTAACTCAGTTAATTCAATTACAGGTTTAACTAGTTTTTTTTTTTAACGCATTTAACGCATGCGCAGAATGAGCTTCCAATCCGTCTGTTGTTGGTCATCAGGACGAAAAAAAAGTCACTTACAAAATGAGCTTCCAATCCACCACTTCAATCTGAACTCTGTCCGCTCTCATGCAGACGGTCTGTTCCTCGGTAATGATCCTTCCGCAGGTTCACCTCCGGAAACCTTGTTACGACTTTTACTTCCTGTAGATCAGGGTCTCAACACGTCGATCGCGACCTGCCAGTCGATCGCGGCGTAGTGTTGGTAGATCGCATGACATTAAAAAGATTGGCCCGCCCCCTGACATGTTCTCTAGAGCACGTCTTTGTTCTTTTATTAAACTGAACGTCTGTTGTTGATCGTATCTCCACAGCAGCATGTCATTTCTGTCTCTTCGCGTTGCGTTAACACTTATCGATCTCCGTCTCGCCGCCACAGAGCTCCGTGCGCGCATCGGACCGAGCAAAAAAAGTCACTTGTCAATCTGTCCACCTGTCCGGGCCGGTGAGGTTTCAGCTTTGCAGCGGATGTATCGCCGTCCCTTTCATCACGGCCCAGTTCATGAAGAAAACCCACACAGTCAGTTTGCCTCAGCAGCTGCTAGAGGAAGACTAGAGGCCTTTAGATTGTATCATGGTGGAGTTAATGGTTGACAAACAAGAGAAACATGTTCTGTTTAACCCTCCTGTTACCTTTACATTTACTAACATATTTTACCCTCGGGGTCAATTTGACCCCAGCAATTAAAACCTCCAGAAAATTATTAGAATTAATATTGCTTCCCAAGTTTAAGTGTGAGGTACTTTATGTTTGTTTGTTGACTACCTAAATAGCCCTTTAAATAAATAAAAAAGTTGATATTTCTTATATGTTTGACACAGTGAAAAACAGCCTGGGGTCAAATTGACCCCAAAGAACACCGACATTAAACATTGAATGGGGTCAAATTGACCCGAAAGGTAACAGGAGGGTTAAACATTCTGTTTAGGATGAAGATGTATTAATGTTCCATATGGAAGAAAACTGCTAAATAACTGCTGAGTTGCAGCACCATTGTATAGAAGAATGTATAAATGTATATATCCGTCTTTTGTCATAAATCTCTATGTTCTCACAAAATATACCGAGAATATCGGTAATATGTGATTAATCATGATTAATCCACAAAAACCTGTGATTAACCCGATTAAAATTTTAATCGTTTCACAGCCCTAATATTTATATTTACCTTCGAAAATGCGGAAGGTTATGTTTTAATCGCTGTGTATTTATTTATTTATTTATTTGTATGCGTGTTACTCGCATAACTCAAAAAGTATTAAACCGAATCGCATGATTGGGTATTACCGGGGGACCATTTGATTAGATTTTGGGATCGATCGGGTCAACGGTCAAGGTCAAGGTCATGGAAAGGTCAAAATCTTCATTTTACCATAGCGCGGTCAATTTTTATCCAATTGGCATGCAACTAATGCCAACATGTTCATAATTCAATGCCCAATCTTGTGATATGCGAAGGTATGCGCTCTACCGAGTGCCCGTTCTAGTTTATATATATTATTAGTGCACAGAATGAACCATGCATCAGTTCTACGCATAATCCCTGTGTTCAGAGAACAAAACCAACGAAACATGAATTTCACACAAAAACATAACGTAATTGAATATTTACTGCAAATCACGCGCACGGCTTTGTGGTTTATTCACTTAATTCTCGCCTTAGAGGGGGCGTGGCTTATCTCGGTGGCTTTACTCCGTGGAAACACTAGTTCTTCGCTCGATTCGTTCCATTCACGTCTGCGCCTTAACTTCGCGACGTTTCTGGTGTGAGCGCAGCAGAAAAATGCAAAAATGCAGCAAGATGTTGGCTGCCAATTTTTTGACAATCGACAAAAAACGTGCCCGACATTACGAGTGTGAACCGTGTGTGTCTTGACCCCCGCCGAACCCCTGAGAGTGACTCACCAAACCCCCGGGGTTCACTCGAACTCCCGGTTGAGAACCACTGGGTCGGGTGACGAAGCCTCACAGGAACTTGTGTTGGACACGCCTCTTCCACATAAACACTCGTGTGTCTGCATTCACTCTCACATCGTAGATTGTATATCCCTCACGCCCGTGTATACAGCTTCCTCCCTTCTATCCTCTGCTTCTTTCTAACTTCCTTTACCTCTCTGGCAGGTTCAAGAAGCGAGTGCTGATCCAGCAGCTGGAGACGTCCCTCGCCGAGTTGGAGGAGAAGCAGGCGACGTCCTGGCAGCTTCCCGATGACGTCGGAAGTTAGTGACGAAGATCGGCTTTCGTCACTAGGAATGGTGAACGCTCCTGGACTGTTGGATATAAAACCCGAATAGAAAGACGTCAAGGAGCCTCCAAAGGATGAACTGAGGAACTAAGGGGGGGGAGAAACGCACTGATAGCAGACACGCCCACTGTCCCTGTGCTGTTGCATCACATCCTGTTGGAGGCGGAGTGAAGGGGTTCAACTGGAGGAGGAGGGGCCTTCAGGACGGATCAAGTGTAATCCTCTTTATACTGACAGATGCCTTAAACATCCATATGGCTTTTGTCTGTACTGGCACATTGTTCAGTAGATACGCACACACACACACACACACACACACACACACACACACACATCCCTGTTCTTGCAGTCCTTTCTTCAGCTGGTCTGAAAAGTGTTTGTAAGACAGCTTTTCATCATATATATTTTTCTATATATATATATTTATATATTTATATATTTATATATATATATATATATATATACAATAACTGACTATATATTACCCGAGCATAATTACCAGGACTTTGGACTAGACATGGACTTGTCATAATTATGAAATACTAACGTCCTCTCATCTGCCATTACAGCAACAGATCATGAGTTCAATGAACGCTGCCGTCGGTATCCAGTTGGAGTTTACTCCTCAAACCCAACACACGCACACACAGACGCACAACACACGCACATTGTTCTCCACAGACACTCCATTGATTCCCAGTTACAACTTTATGAGGGATTTGTGCATCTGTCTGAGCTCAGTCGGCTGTTGCGGATTTTAACAGCTGGTAATCTGTTTTTTTACAGAAACCCAAGTTAGCACTCCTTTTGGTTCCCTTTTTTTTTTATGACAGATGTACACTACTTTTCAATGTTCATAAGGAATATAGATTATTTTTATGAATTTATGTCAGAGTATAAGAAATATTTTAAAGGAAATGTTTAAAGTCGATTTTGTAAACTGTTAAATACGTATATATAAAACAAAGTTTTACGAGCCTCTTTTTTTTACAAAAAAATTAAAATAAACCAGTTTGAATGGTATCCCCAGCGGCGTGTCGGTGTGAGTATTTCAACATAAAAGCCGACAATAACAAAACAATTCAGTTTTGCGTTTTGAGTGTCTGATTCAGAACTGAACTGGCGTTGCTCTCTGGTGAAGCTCAGCTTCACCTGCAGTCGTCCTCAACCTTTAAACAAAGGAATGTGCTCGCGACCCAAAAAAAGGGACCAAACAGATGAAAGTATTCAATAATTCATGAGGGGGGAAAAAAGCTACACGAAAAGATTAAGTATGAAAAACAAGTAGGAATGTTTCTGTCTTTCAATCTCGTGAATCAAGTCAGAAGAAAGAGGGTTTCATCCGTATTCAGCATTAAATAAAAATATCTTTAATTCCCTTCAATGAAGTCACCGTTTGCATTCGAGAAGAGGAGAAATGCAAATAAAATGTCTTGCTGAAATCTAACAGCTCTATAAAACTTGATGAATTTGGTGCTGATCCAAAGAACAGGCAGACTGCTGCCACCTGGAGGCCAACATGAACTCATCAGGTGGACGTTTGTGACGCAACAGTCCAGCAACAAGGTCATAGGCGCATCCTTGCACTGTCAGCATTACTTTAATTACGTCCCTCTACACACTGATGAGAAGGACCGTATGGCACTGATGCATTTACGTGTTTGCCCGTTAGAGATTTGATCCTGTATTCCAGCCTTTAATTATGAGACATAAGGCCAACAAAAAAAAGATGCTGACACATTGTAAAATCAGTAAGCCTTTTTATTAAATTAAAAACATCTGTTGAATCTTAACAAAATGTAAAATGGAAGGAAAAACAAAACATCACCCAAATTAATGTACCATTACTTTCTAGTTTGCCCTTCACAGTATCAGTGGAGCGGCTGTCTAACGCTTCCTGCTCTCCCACCTCACCTCCAGCTGATTTCCTCTGGCCTAAAGCGAACCTCTTTAATTCAAGCGGACTCGCGGACGACTCGCTACGCCTCCAGGAAATCATCCGAGGATACAAAGGGTCCTCAGTTCACACGACAAAACTCATTTCAGGGTCGCAAAAATCCCAATTCAGTTCAGAGGACAAAAAGGGGCCGAATGTCTCCGTATCTTAAAGACTACAAAGCGATTACATACTGTATATACAAACAAATCTGCTTGAAAAAAATTGACGGGTTGGCACAGTCAGTATTGAATGTCGTGGTGATCACTTTTATGGACAGAGATGCATGTCTGGAGAGCATATTAGTTTATGTACAAATAAAAGTTAACGCCGAGGGAGGTGAATTCTCGTTTTTTTTTTGCCTCCTCCGTCTTGTCTAACGAAAAGAAAAAAAAATCTTATCTAACGTGGAAGTCGTTACAGGCGTGGAAGGGACCAGTCTCAGTGCAAGTGCTCCAGCTTGCGTAGCCGTATGGGGTTGGGGATCGCTTGCTGGTTGTGCGCAGAGGAGGGTTCGTCCTCCGGCGAGCGGAACAGCACCCGGCCCCGGTGGTTGAAGAGGTAGAAGGACGGGTGGTTCCTCAGTGTATCAAATGTTCTGGAAAAGAAAAAGAGAAAGTTGTGAGAAGAGAGGAACTGTACAAATGTTGCTCCATTTTCAAAAACAGACAAAGGGTTCTGCACGTCGGACGCCTCCAGCAGCAGAGGACCGTACACTGTAAACGCACGAGGTCATACAGGACATTACAACGGGAGCAAAATAATAAAAACTTTAGGAATCAAAACCCTGACGCACAAACTCAAAACCTACTGATTAATGATCTTGCCATTGTGACCACATAACGTCTGTGGCTCACCATCACCTTGTGTAACGATGCAGTTATTACCCTCATATTTTCCTGTTTGCATGGGACTCATTAAAAAAGAAAATCTCATCTTGATGATTATGAGTACCGGTAAATGTTTTAGTCTTTACATAAAGAAAGATAGATAGATACTTTATTAATCCCCAAGGGGAAATTTGTCGTCACAGTACCAGCACCAATAAACTAAACACACGAGAATAAAATATAAAAAACAGGGATGAAAGATATAGATGTATACAAGTAAAATATAAAATGAAGTATATATATGTATATAAAATGAAACATATATGTATATATATACACACACACAAACAAATATAATACAATGACTGTGCAAAGTATACAAAGTAAAATACAAAATAAAATATGTATATATATATATATATATACACAACATATATGCATACACAAATATAATACTAATGACTGCAGTGTAAATTAAATTAAATATAGACAGTGTGCAAAATGCAAAGTGTGTGTATGTGTGTAGTGTAAATGAAATGTGTGAAGTGCAGCGGGGAAAAAGTATTATATGCATAAATGTATTGTGTTTTTGTTGTTGTGAATGTTTCTTTAATGCACCAAGTACATTTGATTATGATTACATTATCTTTCCTGTTTACTTATTTTCCTATTTTAATTGATCTTTTCCTGCACACCATCTCCTTCTGTAGCAATGCAGTTATTACTCTCATGCTGCACACATGTTTGACCATTTTTATGATTTTTCTGTTGGCATGGCACTAAAAACCAAAATCTCATCTGTATTGTTTGACAGAGTATTGGTAGGTAAACTATTTGGTCAAGAAAAAGTACAATGTGCATAGACGTTTTTGTTGTTGTGAATGTTTCTTCAATGCACAGAGTACATTTTATTATGTTTACATTATCTTTCCTGTTTAAAGTGTGAACAATAGCAGCAGCTCAGGGGAGGTTCAGTGTGTGTGTGTGTGTGTGAGAGACTGTGTTCCAGGTCCTGGTTGTATACATGCAGTGGAGGTGCTTCCCCCGTGGCAGAGGACACAGACAACCCCATTATCGAGGGAGGAACTCACTTGTTCTTGAGCTCGGAGGAGGCGTCCATGTCTTTGAACTCTCCAGCAATGTGAACGATACCATAGCAGGTCATCACAAATGATAATAAGGTCTGTAATACAATCTGCAACAACAACAAAATAAAGTTAACATGAAAATAGCACCGAGACAGCATTGTGACGAAAGGGACTCACATCAATTGGTAGTGTCTCGTTTTCCTTCTCTGTGAGTCGCATGTATGATCGATCTAATGAGGGAAGAAAAACACATTTTAGCCATTATAATTAAAATGAACGCTGCTACACCGGGGTAGATCTCGCTCAGCGGGGACCGTCTGTAACGTTGGCGGTGATATTTTAAAACCAACCGCTGGTGAATAGTTCAGTATGTCATCCCTGTGAAAGGGGCTAAGCTACGTTAGCATCTGGTTAGCTCGCCGAAGGACCGAAAGGCCCCACCTGCTGTTTAATGACCCGACCCGGTGACACCGGAGCCCCCCCGGAAATACACACAGATGCCGAGACCCGTGCTTTCTCTTCCCCGGCGGAGACTTACGCTGTGCTGCGGAGAAAGCTGCATGGGCTAAGGCAAAAAGACCGATGCCGACAACACCTTTCCAAAACGACGAGGCCATCTTGATCCAGGGCGATGAAGAACCGTGTGCAGTGTCGTAAAACACTGGCGTAAAACAATGTCGTAAACAGCCACAACCATGACAGTCAAAAAATAAAATCTCAGAGAACATATTTTATTAAAACTACTGTTAAATGTAAGTGCAAAATACACGCAATGGGAAGGGTTGTATGTTTGTGTATTGATTTTTCCTAATTTATTTGTCATGAATGCAAACCTGATGTAGCGGGGGGCTCTTACTTTGAAGGTAACAGCTAACTTCCGGTTTAGCCGCAGCCCTTTCCTGTTAGCCAACGCAGAGCTTTCATCTAATTCAACATTTAACGTTAGATACTTCATCTCTTGAACATATTCCTACGCGGCCTACAGTAACATAACGCAACCATGGCAGAGGCCATTCAAAAGAAATTGAAGGTGGAAGTAGAAAAATATTCTCAGATGCAGAAAGGTAGGTTCAGCTAGCTCGCGTTGCATGGCATCTCATGTCGTGCCATGTTGCAACGAGCTAGGTCTATGTAAGGAGAGCCAGCTCTGTGTGGAATCAACCTGTCAGATGTTTACTTCATGTTTAACCTATTATTAAGGGTTGCGACAATCCTATTGTTTTCTGATACCCGTCTGTTTGTTTTTAGATGTTAGCAAGGGCATGTCAGCCAGACAGAAGCTGGAAACGCAACTGGCAGAGAACAATATTGTCAAAGAGGTAACTTTTGCATTAAAAAAATATATATTTTAGCCCCTTCATTGTCTATGTTGGAGTTCGCAGTGTTACATATTTAATCTGTGTCTCTCTGTCTTTCCAGGAGCTTGACTTGCTCGACACTGCAAACACAGTGTATAAGCTGATCGGGCCAGTATTAGTGAAGCAAGACCTGGACGAGGCCAAAGCCACCGTCACCAAAAGGCTGGAGTACATCAACGGAGAGATGTAAGTCACTATTATGATCGTGAATCAAGAAGCCCCCCCCCAGTGTCGAGGAAGTGCACATGCTGCAGTGATGTCGGAGCGGAGGACCGATGTTCTCTGCACTCAAAAAAACGATTCAAGCCCTTCTTAGATGGGACACATTTAAATATTGTTTGATACATTTAAATAAATCAATTACTAAACGAAGATATTTATATTGAGTGGGTGTAACACAAAATGTATGAATACTTTCATTTATTAGATTTATTTAGGTTACACTCAAAAGCGATTCAAGCCCTTCTTCGAGGTGACACATTTAAATATTGTTTGATACATTTAAATAAATCAATTACAAAAATAGATATTTATATTGAATGGGTGTAACACAAAATGTATGAATACTTTCATTTATTAGATTTATTTAGGTTAGATGGTGTGCATATCAACTAAAAATAAATATGTTTCATTGAGCACTACCTTTTGCACATGCGCCAGCTGAAAATCTGTTGTTTACATGAGGTGAAGACATTTTCATGGCTGTATGGTGGTGTAGTGGCTAGCACTGTCGCCTCAAAGCCAGAGGTCCGTGGGTTCGATTCCCAGTCGGGGCGTTCCTTCTGTGTGGAGTTTGCATATTTTGTTCGTTAGTTAGTTTATATTTTGAGTTGGACAAACACAAATTAATTTAATTTAATGAATATCGTTATTTTATTTTAGATGTATTTGATACAAATGAGTTGGACTAACTTAATTACATTTTATTGCACTGATGTGCTAAATTTGAGTTGGAGTTGCATATAATTATTGGATGGAAAACCTGCCAACAATTTAATTGAGTTCATCCAATGAGTCATTTCTTTGAGTGTGTGTCCAGGGCTCACTGCAGCTGATGGTGGTCACGGATTGAATAAGATGTAGCACTGAGCTGCAGTTTATCGATCCCTGAGTGTGCCGTATAATCTGAATATATGGTTAAATGCACTGTATCAGTGTTCATAACTGACACGTTAGATGGTATTATGTTCGCATGTCCCGAGGAGGAACCTGCAGCAATATACAGCAGCTTTAAAGTCATTGTTAGGTTCTCCTCCTTCATGTAAGCGTGTCCCAAACGGTGAAAAATGCCTGCAATTGATGCTGACCCGCTCTCTTCTGCTTCAGGGATTGTGTCCTGATTCTACGGCGTCGATTGTGAACATACAGTCAGAACAGACACGTCTCATTGTGAAAGCTCCTCCATTTGTGGCTGAGAAATGCAGCTTTCTTTGGCCTAAATGTTGAGGACCCAGCGGTCTTACTTGTTGCTATGCATCTTCCCATTTCTTGTTCGAGGGCATTAAAGGGAAATTCATTTTATATTTATATGTTTATCAATTACCTAATAGATCTTTTGCCAGTTGCCCATCATGTTGAAGTAAAAAGTCAGAACAGTAACCGTGACTGTCTTTATCGACGTGACTTCACAAATGTCAACTTTAATTGTCAGCATCAACAATCTCATGAGTAAAATCGAGGATTTTAAGAGATTCCCTTCTCTAAAATAATATTGGACAGTGACCTATTCGTTTGTACACTTTACCTCCTAAATATTTACAAATATCTAAATGTGGATACGTGCTATGATGTTCATTCACACATAGAGGGCAGTGAGGAGTTTGGTGGCTGGACATCCCTGTTGCAGTCTTCACTCTACCCTGTGATTGCAGGAGCACTGGGAGAGTCCATCTCTTTTAATGTGTGTGTATGATGCAACACGAGACAATGAGGAAAATCAGGGCAACCTTAGAGTGGCGTTGAATTAACTTTTATGACGTGGCCGGGAATAACTTTATCATATTTAATGAAAATGTTTTGTGATTTCCATTGCTTAGTCCCCTATGTCAAAATATGACTAAAAGTTACAGAAAGGTGAGCAAGATTACGGTGAACACACATGTGGTCAAATGTGTTTTATTTAGTGATAGCTGACATTTAGCTGATTCCCTGCCATTGGAGTATCAGGCGAATAGGATTTGATGACATTCCTCGACGGCAGCAGTCGTTTTTTTATGTGTCGCATACATTTTTCTGTTTTTTTTTGCGTTCTTAGTAACTGGCATACACAGCTGCTGATTTGAATAAACCACTTATCTCTGTGGCATGATGTCAGAGCATGCCACAGGACTGCCAGGACCACGTCTGGGTTATTTTTAAAATAAAAGTTAAAGGAATAGTCGGATATCATACGAGAAGCATCAGAGACATTCCGTCTGTTGGACTACTTTCTTCGCATGGGCACAATTTCCAGAAATGTCCCCCAATTATTTCTTTGATGAGAAGAGAAATGACACCAAGACAGACTGGATGTTTAAGTTTATTATGTTGCATGTGTCCCACCTTCTTATCTAAGCACGTAATACCTTGAAATGGTGAGCTGCTTCTTTTTTTCATACTGTTTTTATATATATATTTTTAAATGAATTGTTTTTATCCCCATTTTGACATTGCTCTGCAAATTGGCTATTCTAATGACCATCTGTACAGTTTAAAATTACAGCTGTTTTTTTCCTTTTTCTTTCTTCTTAATCATTTGCAATACACGGTATTTTCTCTTTCTCACTCCGAAAAAGCAAAAACTTTCTATTGTTAATTTAACAGTGAGATTTTTCTGATGCTGCAGGTCAGCAAGTGCAAGAGGAGTTTCTATCGGTTTGATTAAAAACATTTTTTTTTGTAGAATACTTCTTTATGTCCTTGGCACAAGAGTATAGGATTAAATAACGCCGAAAAAAATTGTTTAATTAAACATTTGTATCGGGACAGAATTTCACAATCGTCGCACCCCCTGGTTTAATTTTGCCGTTTAACTTTGTAAACATTATCCCTTCTTTCTCCTTTCTGCAGTCAGAGGTACGAGAGTCTCCTGAAGGACTTGGAAAAGAAATCCGAAAATCATCGAGAACTCTTGTCCAGTTTGCAGCAGGAGTATCAGAGAGCTCAGGGCCTGGCGGTCGGCAAAGTCTGACCAAGAGATCTGGCTGCATGCTCACACACACACAGCCACACACACACACACACGACTGACATACACTCAGAAGAATAGCCGAGATTTAATGAGCCCTTCAACATATTGCTGGTAAACTTCTGCCATGTCTTGTCAACTATTTGTTTATTAAAGTGACTTTTCCCCGGTTACTAATAAACGTGTTTTTCATGAAAGGTTTCTTTCTTCTTTGTTGTTTGTTGTCCCTTTTTAAAGTTTTCGCTCCAATATGTTGACGACATGCAGGCTGGCTGCGCTCCTCCTCTCTGATGAACAGGAGCTTTAATTAATTAAATGATTGTTCCGTTGAACAGTCGCTGTGATTGCTGGGGCAGGCCAGTGGCCACCGGAGCAGATGTTGTCCCGCCTCGACCCGCCCCACAGATCATAGCAGCGGGAGAAGAAGACAAAAAAGGCGCAGCGGTGCGCCATTGTTCGCTTTAATGAGTGCGCTCTTCGCTCTTCCCCCCGCCGTCTCCCACCAGCGGAGGATTTAGGCAGCATGAATATTAAATAGTTTGAAATGGCTGTCGCGATCCTAGAAGCCCAAATGTTGCTTAATCTGTTTAGTTAGGCTACTTTATTCATTTGTTTTATACAAAACAAGTAACGGCACGTATGGATCACGACCTGTTGAATTCGTTGCACACACCGGAATCTGATGTAAAAATGTATGACATTAATGCATATCAACATGTGGATGTTCTGAATGTTTACGTTATTTTTTGATAGGCAACGGGTTTGCATTTGTTTTCCCGTGCATCATCATCATCTTCATCCTTTTGAACACACAGGGCGTCTGTGTGCAGAAAAAACAAGCGTGGATTGAAATGTTTTATGGCCTGCATTGAATTTGGGCCACAAATGCCTCGCGACTTTCCCAAATAACACTGCTTCACAACAACAACAAAGTCTGTTTTCGTGCACGAGCCTGTCGCCTCATGTCGCGTGGTGGAAGCCGATTAACACCTGGAGGTGTGGCGCGTTTATTGCTATAGAGCTGGCCGACACGTGGCAGCTGGCAAAAGATATTGATTTATTTTTATTTTTAAATAAAGGTTACAACTATCAAGTCCCATCAGAGATCATTATTGACAATTATATATTAATTTGATTATAACTGAGTTACTCACTCTCCCAGACTTGTATAGCTTTAATCCAAGAACATAAACATAAACCCGAGCTAAAACGAAATTCAAATAAATCCAGAAGGTTTATTGGAGTATCCTGATATAAACAAAATAACTTAAATATAGCTCTCATAGCTTAAATATAGCTCTCATCCAAGAACATAAGCATAAACCCGAGCTAAAAATAAACGTAAAATAAGTCCAGAAGGTTTATTGGAGTATCCTGATATAAACAAAATATCCCATGAACTCCGGACTCAATCATCACATGGTGTGTCGATGAGGCCGCAGGGTGATGTATCATCACGCCTTGACTGTGTTCACGCCCATGTGGCAAAAACCAACAGAGCCGCAGCTGAATGAAACACGGAAGCAGTGAGTTGTGGTTTCTGAGGCTGAAACTGGCAACCTAAGTTTAGAGATGTATTTCCGCCTTTTGTCTAATGCAAAAGAGCCCTTTAATCCTTCTTTGACACTCACAATAGATTCATTTAATCTTCATTTAGACAGATGCCTCCCAGATGAAAGTCTAATCTGATTCTGACTTTAATTGATTTACTTAGTCCTGAAGGCTTTTTCTTCGGCGGGGTTTAAACTCAAAAGGGGCACAAAGGCGCATCCTGTCCAGAAAGCAGCCCCTTGGATAAAAGATGTATTCAAATGGGATCGGAAGGAATGTGTGTATCCAAATAGGGCCAACCAGAGGGTCACGAGAGGATACATGAGGTGTGTTTACCTCGTCAGAAGGATGACCCACACCACGGATAGTCTAAACTGGAGTCCATAAACTATACCAGGCATGTGTGTTTTCTTTGTGGTTATTAAGAACGAAATGTTGTGTTATCACGAATGGCTTCATCCTCCCCCAATCATCATCATCATCACCGCCAGACAGCTGCTGTCTCGGCCCCTTTAGTGGCTTCTCACCTGAGAATTTGGCGATAGGAAAACATCGGAACACTTGTTGGTTAACCAAAAGGGGCTTAAATGATAGTTTGTTTTGTATATATAATTTATCATTGACCCAACAATGCGTGCCAAACTGTCCGGATGTCTCGTTTGCATATTGTATTGATGAATAGACTTAAACATTCAGTATAGTTCGTAAATTTATACTTGTTAATGAGTCTTGACGCGACATTTTTTGCCGGAATTTGGACGTCTAAAGGTTTTCTTTTTTTAAATTGGGTGCGTCCACACCTCGGCTGAATAGAGCAGTCTGGCTGCTGAACAGTGTGTGAACGACCACTCTCCTTTGCCTTTCTCCATTTGAAAAAACTGCACTTAAGCTCATAGACGCGTCGGTGTCCTTCGCAATCAACATGTCAATGGGGGAAAGTGTCATAACGGCTGTCCAGGCTGGATGAATACGTGTTAACTGTGCCCTGGATGTCCCCCTTCTTTAGAAAAGTGCAACTCGAAAAGACTGCTCAAGTACGAGCTGTTCACACAGCAGATAGGCCACTCGGAATGATGAGGAAGTTGTGCTTTTATTTAAAATGGGAACAAAGAATTCAGCGAGCACAGTCAGAAGAAATTCATGTCGCCATGCGCCTTTACGCACGTGTCGGTGTTGGTGTTACAGCAAAAAAAAAAAAAAAAATCACCTTGTGGACACCATTGCAAAAAAAAAACATATATACAAAAAAAGCAACAACAAATGTAAACAAAAGATGCGTGTGCAAAACAGCAAATATTAAAGATAAAAAGAAAAAAACCACGCGAAAGTGGATACATGTAGATTTTTTTACGTGGAAAATATCATCACTGTACAAAAGAAGTATGGCTGGATAACAGAATACATATTTACACAGTCTGTGGGCATCTACAGGACATGTCTAAATATAGGGCGACTATGGGTCAGTGGTTAGCAGGTCCGGCTCTCAATCAGGGGGTTGGAGGTTCAATCCCCGCCCCAGTCGATGTGTCCCTAAGCAAGACACTTAACCCTGAGTTGCTCCCTGTAGCTGCGTCTACAGTGTATGTAACAGGATTGTAAGTCGCTTTGGATAAAAGCGTCAGCTAAATGACATGTAATGTAATGTAATAGTGCGTGCCAGAGGGGCCCGTCACTGAGGCCAGGGCCTCCACACGGGGTCGGTGACGTGCGTGCAGGCTGCGGTGGAGGAGAGCAGCTCCCTGGTGTCCCCGTGGAGGCCATCCCTCTGGGTGAGGTGCGGGTGGTGCGAGATCCCGCTCTGGCAGTGGTGGTGCTGGTGGTTGTGGGCCTCGTGGTGCTGAGGAGACACCGCGCCCTGTGCCGTGTGTCCGGGAGATGTTGGCGGGTACGTCTGGGGCTCGGGAAGCGCGAGCGAAGCCGGAGCGGGATGCTCCTCGGTGCCATCCAGCTCTTTGCTCTTGTTGGCTATGAAGTGGCTGACCCGCAGCAGACACGACCTCATGCCGTCATGGAAGCTGTGCTGGCGGGCGACATCCGGCCTCTGCCCCCCGGACGTGGACCGGGGACTCTTCTCGTCCTCTTCCTTCCCTGTCTCCAGGAACTTGACCACACTCTCCAGGATCTCTGCCTTCTCCACTTTTGGATTTTTCAGTTTCTAAAAAGAAGAGAGTTACGAACTAAACATATACTTAAAAACAACAATATTAAACTGAAACAAAAAGGCATCGCGTGCAGACAGACGTATACCTCGTTGTGGGTGTTGTCCAGCATCAGAAGACGAAGTGTCTCCAGACTTTGGTTGATCCGCTCCCGTCTGCGTTTCTCCATCATGGGTTTTGGGACCTTGGGATTGAGAAAAGTAAAAAAACACACACAATTAAAACCTTGAAGAACATTGGAGGCGACTTTCCAAAGCTCAGGAGTCAGACTGCATCTTCGAATTCATCTCACCCTCTTCGTGCTCCGCAGTCCGTACATCTCTTTGGGAGTCAAAGCTTTCATGCTCAGAGTTGATCAGTCCATCCTTATCGTGGATCCGAAGACGCAGCGCAGCGCGGGTCCGTGTTGTTGTGTCGATATCCCAGCAGATAGCCACGCCCCCTGCGGGACACGCCCCTCACCTTTACTGTGGCTGCACGCGGCATTGACACCGAATGGAAGTTTAATTTGATTTCGATCTAATCCTCTATATCCCTTTTCACTTCTTCACTAAACTGGAAGTGAAGATGATACATAAAGGGAGCGTGCCGTGTGGTATGACGTCATAGGGTCTCAAATCAACACATCTTTCTGAATTAAAAGGTATACGGTTTATTCATTCTGCCAAAATAATCTCCCATGAACTCGGTATGGGCTCTCTTAGTTGCTCGATTCATTTAATTGATGGTACTTAACTTCAAGAAGGTTCATGCACATTTAAAATAGGCATCTAAACTAAAACATTGTCTTAATCACTACTGTTTGGATTGTGGGCGAAAAATAAACTGCAATTTCGTTACTTTAAATGTTGACAAAATGAAATAGATCGGTGCAACTGGTGGTTATTGGTTCTAAAGCATCCTGACGTGCCTCTACAGAGGAGCCGGCCTGGTGTTGTGTGTTTAGGCTGATCCGACTTCTCCTTTGACTCCTTGGATGCTTTCAGACTGAAGTTTGAGCTCAATGCTTTTGGTTTTTTTTTGTTGGGGGGGGTGGGTAGCTTTCTCCGCACTGCATTTATGGGCCGCCTGATCCCAGTATAATAGGCTTGAGTATGGAGATAACACTGGGATGATCGGATCACGGGGATCACGTATAGATTAAGTGGCTTTTCAGAGGCTAAAGACACTTCCGCTTCAAATCAAAGAGAGAGAGAGAGAGAGAGAGAGAGAGAGAGAGAGAGAGAGAGAGAGAGATTAGTGGCGGCTCGGAGATCACGGCTGGTAACCATGGACAAGGGAAACTCAAGGAAACTCACTTTATAACAGATTTTGTTATATATGTCATTTTAAAATATATATATTTTTACATATGATCACAATTAATTAATATACAGCTGGGTGCCTCCCCCAACCCCCACACAATAGTATGGTGATGTATTATAATAGGAAGAGGAAACGCATATTTCATTTCCGGTTATAAGTGTGTATAGGATGTAATCCGCAGTGGCCCCGCCCCATAAATAAACCTCATCACGTGCTCGCCTGAGCCTGTGATGGAAACTAATGAGTGCATGCATGGGAAACGCAGAGGAACGGACCGGTGACTTCCAATATATCGTGACCCGTCGGGTGTGTCGGCCGCGCGCGGACAAAAAAAGAGTGGACGGTCACACCGGGGGGTAGGAGGAGGAGGGGGGAGGGGGGGCTGCGTGGGAACACGTGACGCAGACAACTGCTGCGAGTATAATAAAAAGAGGGGGGTCTCCTGGTGTGAAGTCCAAACATGGAGTGTCGGGCTGACCCGAGGCCGCGCACACTTAACACCCAGCTGTGATCGTCGTCCTCCTCCTCGCGCACACGTGAGGTGACGCGCTCCTTTTGGCCCACGAGCGTCTGCCTCGATCTATAAAGTCGCTTTATCAGTTCAATATGTTTTTACTTTTCATTTCATGAAAACATTGCTCGCTGCACGCCGGGAGAGTCTCATCCGCGCGCGTGAGATTCGTGTAAACTGGACTTCTTAATTCTTTTGGACCAAACTTTGCATGTCATTTGGTCTTTTTTCAAAGTGTGGATGTCTCACACGTCATAAAAAGTCCTCATAGCTGCCCACTTTCTCACTTCATTTCTGTTCCCACGATAAAAAAAAGAAGTTTCCCAGAGTCTCACTTCTGGGAGGCGTTAAAGTATTCACATGCATTTGGCCTGCATAATGAAATCAATAAACGCAGCATGAGAAGAGGGCCGCCCGGATACGTCGGTACCGACATATATGCTTTAACCTGCCACCAGTGATCTGATAAACTATTAAACTAGGTCTGGATATCCCATATAGAGCCTTTAATGTGTCATGAAAGTTATTTTAGAGATACCTCACTACCTGAAACTTGTTTTTTATGTTTTTTAAACACAAATGATAAAGATAAAAACATTATTTCGGTTGCTTCTATATTAGTATTTGGTTATATTGTTGCCTTTAATATGTCATGTAAGGTATTTTAGAGATACCTCACTACCTGAAATTTTTAAAAAAGTTTATTAATCACAAATTATAAAGATAAAAACACTTTTTCGGTTGCCTCTATATTATTATTTGGTTATATTTTTGTCCCGTAAGTAATTTTTTAGATACATCTCACTGATCACTGTTTGATTTCATGGCCCATCATGAAGTTATAGGACCGACCAGTTTCGATTCGGTGTCGTCACTCCCACTTGTCAGCCAATCAGAAGCAGCGAGAGCTCCACTTATAATCGCCCTCAGCCGACCGGAGGCCGATTTCACAGTTTGGACCGAACAGACAACATGACCAGGAAACTACAGAGCACGAGCCTGGAGGATGGCAGGAGTAGAAAGAGGGTAAGAACTTATTTAATATGTGATGCTAATTATTCATTACAAAGGTATTAATGTTAATGATTAATAATCCTTCATAGCTATTCTAAGTTTTAATTAATGGCTTATAACTGCTCTATGAAGGATTATTATATATAATATATGCTATTTTCAGTTTGTCAGGCATGAAAACCAACACGGTTCTTTGCCCACAACCTGGCAACCCGAGTTGTAATAATATCTGACAACAAAGTTCACCACACTGCGGTTCGTCTTCTCCAGGTTCTCAAACCGGTGGTGGAGAAGAAGAGAAGAGACCGGATCAACCAAAGTCTGGCGGAGCTGAGAGCGCTGCTGTTGAACCACACGTCGGATCCAGTGAGTCACGATGAACACAACCCCCACTCGGCCTCTCGTTTACGCATTTAAGGGGATTCATAACCTTACAATGATGAAATACATCCCCCCTTTTTCACGCCTATTCCCCACAGCGGCTTCAGAATCCTAAAATAGAGAAAGCAGAGATTCTTGACTTGGCTGTGGAATATGTCCAGAAGTGGACACATGGGAGGAAACTCCGAAAGGGTTAGTGAAACAAAGCCTTTAACTTCTTTTTAAAACAGTTTTCATGCATCTCTTCCCCCCCCCCCCCTGCAGCCTATGTTGTTTTAACCCCCCCCCACCCCCTCGTTTTACCCCTCGCCCCGGTGTGTCTTTGCTCTGCTGCAGACTCCAGCGACAGTCACGTGAAGACTCGTGCTCCCGCGCTGAGCCTCCACCCCCCCCGGCCCCCCGAGTCCATCGCTCTCTTCGCCGTGGAGAGCGCGGGGTTCCAGCAGTGCGTGGCCCAGCTGAGCAGCTACATGCACACCATCTCCCCGGCGCAGAGAAGCGGCCTCATCGAGGGCCTGAGGCATCACACCGAGAGCCAGAGGGTCACGGACACCAGGGTGGCCGAAGGTGGAGCACCCGCGGATGTCATTTGCACATCTGAGAGGAAAGAGGAGTCTCCCAAGTTCCCGTCTCACTCCTCCCCCTTTCAGCCCCTCTCTTGCTCCACACCATTCCACGACTACCTGTCCCCTCCTCCCTCTCCCTGGCTCTCGCCTTCTTTCTCCACTTATGCTGCCACCTCTCCTCCTTTCCCGTCGTTTGCCTCTCACTTCCCGTTCCCCCCCAGCAGCCTGTCACCTCTGTCCTCCAACACCTCCTTCCTCAGCTTCTCGCCCTGCGCGGCCTCTCTCTCGGGCCCTCCGGCCCTCCACTGCCACCCCCTCCTCACACTGAGGTCCCCTCCACACCATTCGGCGAGGGAGGGGTCGACACCAAACTCCTCTTGGACCATGTGGAGACCGTGGTTTTGATGTGGAGTGGGCCAGAGACTGAGGGACTGAGAACAGAAGAGCCACCGGGGTGATCTATGGATGTGGAGAGGATGAACAACTCTCCGTGCTGGAAGTGTATAGTGTACATATTATTCAAATTTCCATATATTTTGTATTTTTATTCTTAATAAAATTTGTGCTGAAGCTTATGAGTCTTTTGTTGTACATTTATAGTCCTCATGGTTTTCATCAAACACACAAGGGCTTGCAGATTTGGGCATGACATCTATGTGATGAAGGCAGTTATTTATTTATCTTTATTTAACATTTATTTAACCAGGTGGAACCCAGTGAGAGGGAGACCTGCACACGACAGGCAGCAGCATAAAAAACACAGAGTTACAAACAAAAAACACGGAACAAGACGAGTTCAAAGAAACTACAAGATAAGAGACAGGGACATAAACGAGTTAATTTAAGAAACATTCACGTTTTTGTATTATTGTTTCAGATAATATATGTTTTGGTATCTTTAAAGCCGTAACAGGAGTTGCAGTTTTACGCTTGTTAAAAAGTGATTGCAGCTCCTGAAAGATATCTCAAAATGACTTGATTTTGTTCATCAGAGATATTTTACAGAATAAAGAATTAAAATGTCATATTATGCCAGATAAAAGTCCTACAAATTACAGTATATAGTATGAGATGAAAAAACATGATATAGTATGTCATAAAATAAAAAAATTACATAGTATAATATGCCACATAGTATAGTAAGTCCTAAAAAAAATCATAGTTTGACATAAAAAACATATTATTATGCTATAAGAATGTCACAACAATATAGTACAAGATGCCATACAAATACATAAAACAGTCATTGTCTATTATGTTATTAAAAGTCATTTTATTGTGTGCAATACAAAAGTAACTAGAATGGGCACTCGGTAGAGCGCATACCTTCGCATATCACAAGATTGGGCATTGAATTATGAACATGTTGGCATTAGTTACATGCTAATTGGATAAAAATTGACCGCGCTATGGTAAAAAGAAGATTTTGACCTTTTCATGACCTTGACCTTTGACCCGATCGATCCCAAAATCTAATCAAATGGTCCCCGGATAATAACCAATCATCCCACCAAATTTCATGCGATTCGGTTTAATACTTTTTTACTTATGCGAATAACACGCATACAAATAAATAAATACATAAATAAATATAAGGCGATCAAAACATAACCTTCCGCATTTTCAATGCGAAGGTAATAAAAACACGTCACATATCTGAATCAAATCTTCCCGCCTCATATCTTTTTCTGCATTCATAAATAAGTCTAATTTCTCTTTCTCCAACCAGGACCCTCCAGATGGAGCCACAGAGGACCGGAAGTGAGAGGCATGATGCACCCAGTCCTGACCCCCTGGCTCGGGGTCAGCTGAATGCTTTCTGTTGCCTGACCACACGAGGGCGCTGTTGAGAGGCGCGAGTCCTTCGGTTCATTGCAAAGTGAGCCATTTGTAGACCTTGGGCTAGAGTGCAAACTTTATTGGGCATTTTCAATATTAAAAACAGCTGCTGTCACCAAGCTCCTTATACCTGTGTGGGATGTGCAGAAAGCGACGTCATCCCATTGGCCCGAAGCCCAACAAGGACCAACGAGGAGCAGGAGGAGAGGATTTTTCTCCAGTACAGAGAGAGGCAGGAGGACAAGAGGATGGGGAGGAGGATGAGGAGGAGGAGGAATGAGGAAGGAGGAAGGCAAGGGAGGGGGGAGAACGAGGGAGTGCTTATAGGGTCAACCTGAAACAAGCTTTCCAGGAGGAGGGAGCTGGGATACGACCCATGCCGTGGTACCTGCACAGGTGAGGCCGTGAGGGGGTTTGGTGTCATGAGGCAACGTTTTTTAAATATCCGTCTGAGATTTATAGCAAAATGCCAAAATAGTGTCAAATATAGTTATGAAACAGTATACCATAGTAATGTCTTAACAAAGTTATAGTACGGTGTTGCATGACAAATAGTAATGTATAGCATGCCAGACAAATATCATAGTTAGTATACCATAAAGTCATAATGGATGTCATAAAATATGTATAGTATAATCAGCATGTCATATTTTGGTATCATAACTATATCTCAGTGCAGTATGCATAACAACTTACATACAAATATCAGTATACAGTATATGGCATGCTCTAAGAATTATGTAAAAGATATTCTAATATAGTATGCCATAAAGGAGTCCTAAAGTATGCTTTGAAAATGTCACGAGAATGTTAAAGTATAGCACGCCATGAAAGTTGAAATATTTAAGATGCCATAAAAAATCATCAAGAACACCACCAGTAGTGTAGTTTATTTTACAATTATTAATTATACATATAATTTATAAACGTGTTATGGTATAGAAAGTCTCAGTTTATAGCATCAATTAACGGCATAGATCCTATCTGCCTGATGGATCATCGAGGTCTGGGTCGTGGAATTCCTGCTCCTGACTACGCCACTGTCCTGTTGAGACTCCGCCCACTGTTGAGACTCCGCCCACTCCTCCTCCCCACCGCCATCTGCCTGATGGATCGTGGAGGTCTCCATCGTGGAATATGCCTACTATGAACTATTCATACACTCTGTCATATTCATTGAATGTATTTAAACTCTAAATCTGTCCTTCTGTACACATTACATCTCTTCTTCTGTCCATCCTGGAGAGGGATCCTCCTCTGTTGCTCTCCTGCAGGTTTCTTCCCTTTTTCCCCCCCTGAAGGGTTATTTGGGAGTTTTTCCTGGTCCGATGTGAGGTTTTGGGGCAGGGATGTCTATGTGTACAGATTGTAAAGCACTCCGAGACAAATTTGTAATTTGTGAAATTGGGCTATACAAATAAACTGAATTGAATTGAATTGAATTAAAGAAATAATAATAAAATTAAAAAAATTCACAGTAAGTATTCAATGAAAAAGTATGACGCCATTAAAAGGTCATAAAAAGCAATACCCTGACACATTGCTGTTGTAGAAGGAAACAAGTAAATGTATTATTATTATTTATTTATTATCCTTAACTGCACTGTAACCAATCAGTCTGTGTGTAACTTGTAGTAAAACGTGCATTGTGAGTGCCACATGTGCCGCTTCTGACCACCAGAGGGCAGCATTGACAAAGAACGAGACGTGCAGCTCCGGTTCTCATTTGGTGGTGAAAACAGAGGAAGGATGTCATGGAGCCAAAGATAAGCCCAACATGTCACATCCTCATTCTTCTTTCTTCTGTCCGTCAATGCTCAATCCAATCTTTCATCTCGTGATCGACTCTTTAAGACATTTCCAGCAGGGAGGCACCGACAGGCCGGCTTGAGTTAACAGAATTCATCACAGGATGGAACATGTCTTTGGATAATAGTTATCTCCCCCCAGCCCTGTACTTCAATGTGCAATGAATAATCTCCCTCTCTCTCTCTCTGCCATTAGTTATGACGTGGCCATTGTTCTTTGTCAGAGAAATGAGAGGGCGAGCACATCACGGGGAGCTTGATCCACCTCACTGTCTCTGTGTGTGTTTTGATCGTTCTGCTGCACAGACACACGAGAGCAGAGGAGGTGGGCACATAATGAATAGGTTCGGAGATCACCCCTCGGAGCGACCTGACAATGCATGAAAACATCTTGGCGTTTTCTCTCTCCCTCAGGGACACGCTGATTAGAGCTGATCCTGTTACCCTCTTTAATCACTGTTGTTGTGTGCCATGAATGCACCACATGCATTCCTGATTTGGAGAAAGCGGGAGACGTTGTGCTGTGGAGATGTCACGGGTTTGTCAAGAGGAGAATCTCTTTGTGAAAGTGCAATTTTTCAAAAACAACAATAACCTGTGCACCTATAAGCATGCACACAAACAGAAAGAGTGCACGTGACAGGTGTTCCTCTCTCACCTCGTTACTGAAGAGGCCGAGATGGAGAAGAGCAGGCGACATGTTTGTGGCTGCAGGAGTTTATAGTTTCAAAGCCGTTTTAAGAAATATTATATATACTTTTATTTGCCGGGTTGATGAATTATAAAATTGAATCATCATGTTTTTATGAAACATAAAGTTCAGTATACAGGCTCCCAGCTGAGGAGACGTTGGTAGTCTATTTATAAAGCATTTGTAGTTCTATGTATTTTACTTGTGATTTTGTATGTATTTTATTCTATTTAAATGCTTTCTGGTTCTTGAGTCTGAAATACAAGTTTTATATATTGATTGATTTAAACTAAATACTTCTGCTAAATCGACATGTTCCTGTGAGACAGATCAAGTCAAATCGAACTGACATTTTTCGGTCTCCTTTCCTCATTCCACAGGTCTTAACCACCAGTTTAAGTATTTAATAGCAGAGGGTTTATCTTACACAGAGGGCAGAACTCACTCCCCTCGCCAACATTTACACACAAGTACATTTGAGACTAATTGTGACACACACCGCCTTGGGATGGATTACAAGAAAAGATTTAAGAAAGATTCTTCACATTCACTGTGACACCTTTTATTCGTGAAGCTAAAGGATTTAGACTAAAAACACGAATAACACAATGCACACTGCCGTAACTTGTATTGTTATTATCCTTATTTAAAAGGGACCGTGTACAGTTAAAACATAAATGTCACCATCTGATGCTCCGTACCAGATTGTAGCTACACAGCTAATTTACATTTGTGGTCCCTTGACAGACCATAGTAAACATAAAACAATAACAAACATAAAACAATAACAAACGTAAAACAAGAACAAACATAAACAATAAAAAACATAAAACAACAAAAAACATAAAACAGTAACAAACATAAACAATAAAAAACATAAAACAACAAAAAACATAAAACAGTAACAAACATAAACAATAAAAAACATAAAACAACAAAAAACATAAAACAGTAACAAACATAAACAATAAAAAACATAAAACAACAAAAAACATAAAACAGTAACAAACATAAACAATGACAAACATGAAACAATAACAAACATAAACAATAACAAACATAAACCAATAACAAACATAAACAATAACAAACATAAAACAATAACAAACATGAAACGATAACAGTCCAGGATAAGACACACTGTATATGTGGTGTAAGAACACAAAATACACACAATGTGAAGCTACAGTACAGCACATTAAAAGTAAGTATTAAAAACCATTAAAAGAAAGTATTAAAAACCATTAAAAGTAGGTAATACGAGCCATAATAACTTTGCTCAATGAGTTCAGCTCATCTGTCCAGCCTTCAAGTGTTGTTTTTACATTATCTTTGTGCTGCAGCTCTTCATCACGATGTGTCGAATGTGAAGACCCAGATTATAAACTGTTCAATCTTTTACCGTTGAGTCACTTTGTTTTACTTGATTTTGGACACAGTGCTTACAGGTTTATGGACGGCTCCGGACTCATTCGGCATCCCTAAAGGAGAACTCCTCACTCATATCACATGTCAATACTCAAGAATGTAGATCTGTCACTACCCACAACTACATAGAATTTGTCCTCCCTTTCATTTCTCTCTCTCTTTCCCTCTCTTTGAAGTAATAGTGAAAGGATCCCAGACTGTAGCAAATTACCTGGAGGACTGAAACATTTTTGACATAAGTCCTGAAAGACGGGGCGAGCCACTTTTCCTGGCGGCCCCTTTGCCGTTTTTTAATCTGGGGCTGAGGGAGACAGCGGCGCTGACAGCATGATGGGACAGCTGGACGGGCTTCCAAGCCAGCAGCACCGGGGCACACAAGAGAAGCCAGGAGGAGGGCCGCTGCAGACGTCTCCCCACGGAGCCGCCGACTCAGGACAGCCGGCGGCAGCAGGATGGAGGACGGCCTCCTCCTGGAGCTCCACTGTCTCCCGTCACGGAGGAGAGGACTGTACATTCCAATATATAAACCCCACAAAACATTGATTTTTAGTCTTAACTTGGGCACAAGGTCCCAGAGTTTCATGACAATTAATTTCAGGGAGAGAATTAATTGTAGTGGCCATTTGTCCAAATAAATCAAATAAAACTATAAATAAAATTGCCACTGACGCACCATGTTTTTTTTTGGAGTTGACACAACCAAAAGAAAGTAATGTCCATTTCCATTTTTATTTACTAAACGAAAAAAACATGAAAATAAATGCTGACACTGCCTTCCGTGTGCTGGTAAAACTCCATAGGTCACCCTGGTGCATGCGGGTCCTGAAGCTACCCACACCTACATGTAACTCCAGTGTTACCCAATCATTGAACCAATCCTAAAACTAAATATATTTAAACAACAATCACAATGAACAAAACTAAACTAAAACTATCATAAGAAAAAATCTCTTCCAACATATCAATGAATATAATGAATAATCAATATTACTTTAAAATAAAACTACATGCACATGTCAAAATAAATAGCTCCAACATATATGTTGTATAGCACTATAGTTCATTTCTTTGGCACCACGGCTTCTCATGTCCATCCTCAAATGTCCCAAAATATGTTGGTCATCACATGTCTTCCATGCGTGGTCCCCAGAGGGATGAATCCCACTCACCTGAGGATCCACTGACTTTACTTTAGGGTCAATTTGACCCCTTTCAATGTTTAACCCTCCTGTTACCTTTATATTTACTAACATATTTTACCCTTGGGGTCAATTTGACCCCAGCAATTAAAACCTCCAGAAAATTATTAGAATTAATATTGTTTTCCAAGTTTAAGTGTGAGGCACTTTATGTTTGTTTGTTGACTACCTAAATAGCCCTTTAAATATCTAAAAAAGTTGATATTTCTTATTTGTTTGGCACAGTGAAAAACAGCCTGGGGTCAAATTGACCCCAAAGAACACCGACATTAAACATTGAATTTTGTCAAATTGACCCTAAGGTAACAGGAGGGTTAATCACGTTCCATCACGAGGTAAAACATGTCCAACACCTGCAGAACGAGTGACATTCCCATCCGCTTCAGCTGTATTTAGCTTTTGGTGCTAATTATTTTACATGCTAACATGCTATTAAGGCAAAAGCAAAGCAAGTTCATGTGTATAGCACCATTTTAACAACAAGGCAATTCAAAGTGCTTCACATAAAACCATTAAAAGCATCAACATTAAAACAAGTTTTAAAAATGATGAAAGGGGACTTTTTAAACGTTGCACGCTGCCTCGGTGGCGTGGAAGTGGTGTGAACAAACAGTGTACATGTATATTCTTTTTCAGTTAAAAAGGTAAATATTTTGTAAAGTCCATTTGAGACTCCGCCCACTCCTCCTCTCTACCGCCATCTGCCTGATGGATCGTGGAGGTCTCCATCGTGGAATATGCCGACTATGAACTATTCATACACTCTGTCATATTCATTGAATGTATTTAAACTCTAAATCTGTCCTTCTGTACACATGACATCTATTGCATCTGTCCATCCTGGAGAGGGATCCTCCTCTGTTGCTCTCCTGAAGGTTTCTTCCTTTTTTTCCCCCTGAAGGGTTATTTGGGAGTTTTTCCTGGTCCGATGTGAGGTTTTGGGGCAGGGATGTCTATGTGTACAGATTGTAAAGCACTCCGAGACACATTTTTAATTTGTGAAATTGGGCTATACAAATAAACTGAATTGAATTGAATTTAGTCTATAGCTTTACTAAAACTGTATAATTATTTAAGCTTATATGAATAAACCTAAAAATAAATGATCTAAGAAATCTAAATGTTAAAAAATGAACATTTCAAATGCAAAAGAGGTAAAGAAGGGCCAAGTTTATTTATTTATTCTTGCTACTCTTGCCATTGCAGGAATTTAAGCAATACCTACGCCTGATGTGCAGAAGGGAGCCCGTGATTGGACGACAGCAGCACATGATCTGCTACCTCTTGATGTATCAGGTGACCTAATAATGTGATGATAAGAGTCGTAGCCAAGAGGAGGACAAACCAACTCAGCCCACCACGGGGTGTCCCGGCTAATATGGGAGTTGGCAAATTTACTTGTTTCCAAAATATTTGTGTGCCCTGAAATGCACTAATTACATAACACATACTTTCTTGTTTGTTTCGCTTAAAATATAAATTAACCAAAGTGTTCAGGAAATAACTGCACGCAGCTAATATCCCTGCACATAAGCCCCATTAAGCCGCAGTATGTACACTCAGAAGCTCACTAATTAAGAGCTAATGTTTTAATTATTGAGCTTTAGAGTAGCTGGTGGACCGGCTGATGGTTATTTACTGTAAATGTGAGAGTGGTATTGATCTTCCCAGCAAGAGAGTGAATGAGTGCATTTCCCAAAATATCAAATTTTTGCTTTACAGTTTTAAAAAAGAGTTTCAGAAAGACATTTGACTTCAAACAAAGAAAAGAAAACAGGAAATGAGAGGTCATTAAATTCAGCTCTTTTGGAGGACAAAGACATCGGAAACATCCCCAAACTCTCTCCGGGAGATTGATTGTCTCGGCAAACACGCTGAACGAGACAGGAAGTAACTGGAGCCCGACAGGAGGGAATGGAATCAGACGTCGCTCGCTCGCTTTTCAGGGGGACAATTATACTTGACATAAGGCGCTTTTCACTCGTGCATCAGTGCTCTCCACTTTCACGGGCCGCGACCGCGTTGCTGCTTTGCTCTTTTCTTCATCTCCATGTTTACAAAGTCATTCAGCTGGAGGTGATGAACAATGGCCGCCTTTTCGGAGGTTGTGTAACCTTTCTTCTTCCCGGGTGGATCCCTCTGCAAATCAAGTATGCGAGAGTGTGTTGTCATTCGCCTTGAGAGATATCTTTAAGAATCAAAGGGAAAGTAATTGTGAGCGTGATTCCAACACTGTTTGCTGTCCTGGCTCCTGATTGGTGGAACGAGCTCCCCACTGATGCAGGAGAGCAGGACGTCTCTACACCTTCACCGGAAACTAAAAACACGTCAGACTAAACCTTAAAAACAGGACAGCACTTCAGGGACACTTATAGTATTACTTATAGTATTACTTATGGTATAACTTATGGTATTACTTATAGTATTACTTATGGTATTACTTATAGTATTACTTATGGTATTACTCATGGTATTCCTTTTAGTATTACTTATGGTATTACTTATAGTATTACTTATAGTATTACTTATTGTATTACTTATGGTATTACTTATAGTATTACTTATGGTATTACTTATGGTATTACTTATGGTATTACTTATGGTATTATAATATTACTTATGGTATTATGGTATTACTTATGGTATTACTTATGGTATTATTATGGTATTACTTATGGTATTACTTATGGTATTACTATGGTATTACTTATGGTAATACTTATAGTATTACTTATAGGTATTACTTATGGTGTACTTATGGTATTACTTATGGTATTACTTATAGTGTACTTATGGTCACTATGGTATTATGGTGTAATATTACTTATGGTATTACTTATGGTGTTACTTATGGTGTTACTATAGTATCACTTATGGCATGTATGCTTATGGTATTACTATGTATACTTATTTGTTATAATTATTACTTATGGTATTACTATGGTAATTATGTATTACTTATGGTATTACTTATGGTGTGCTTATGTACTTATATTATCACTTATGGTGTTGCTTATGGTATTATATGTATTATGTATTACTATGGTGTTCCTATGTAATACTTATGGTGTTACTATGGTATTACTTAGTTATTGTTACTTATGGTGTTACTTATAGTATTACTTATGGTGTATGGCTTATAATATTATAATTATAACTTATGGTTATAGTTACTTATGGTATTACTTATGGTATTACTTATGGTATTACTGTGCATACTTATGGTATTACTTATAGTATTACTTATGATTTACTCATGGTTCCTTTAGTATTACTTATGGTATTACTCATGGTGTTCCTTTAGTATTACTTATGGTTACTCATGGTATTCCTTTTGTTACTTATGGTATTACTATGGTATCTTTAGTATTATATGGTGTTGCTTGTTATAGTTATTATGTGTACTTATGGTATTACTTATGGTATTACTATGGTATTACTTATGGTATTACTTATGGTATTTTATGGTATTACTCATGGTATTACTTTAGTATTATGGTATTACTCATGGTATTACTTATAGTATTACTTATGGTATTACTCATGGTATTACTTTTAGTATTACTTATGGTATTACTCATGGTATTACTTATAGTATTACTTATGGTATTACTCATGGTATTACTTATAGTATTACTTATGGTATTACTCATGGTATTCCTTTTAGTATTACTTATGGTATTACTCATGGTATTCCTTTTAGTATTACTTATGGTATTACTCATGGTATTCCTTTTAGTATTACTTATGGTATTACTTATAGTATTACTTACGCTTATGGTATTATTCATGGTATTTTTGTAGTTTGGCTTTCTTTAAGAAATGTTACTTTCTTGATTCTTGTTGATTGAGTTTGTACTCGTGGTTGAATTCACTTATTTGTAAGTCACTTTAGATAAAAGCGTCAGCTAAATAACACGTAATGTAACATGTAATGTAACATGTAATGTAATGTAAATTTCACATGAAATCAGGTCTGTATTGGCTTCGTCGCGTTGCCACATTTCTTTTGTGCCAATTTGTTAATGACTTTTTTTACAGAAGGAGTATCAGGAATCCCAGCCGGCCGGCGTGTCTGCCAGAGCCTTCCTGTGTTTTGTGTTTGGGCTCTGGAGCTGTCTACCTCGTGTCTGGGAACATGCATCCTCCTCAGCCTTTGTGACCCCTGTCCTCCCTCCCCCCTTGGGTGGGCTGTGACCCCGCTAGCCTGCAGCTACCGCGGGTTACCAACTCTCATCCTGGAACGCTTGTAATCCCGGGGATGCTCTTCAGTACACTTCATGCTCTTCGCCCCCTTTCTAAAAATTCGGTAAAAACTCCACGGGGTCACGCGAGGTCACGGTGCCAAACAGAAGCTGCAGATAAAAATAGCAACTGATACATAAGGTCATCTAAAAATACCAGCTCCTGTCCATTCTCATTTAGAGAACACTTTGTTTTGCCGGCAACCTTTCGGGAACTTTTGACATTTTTTGTCCCGGTGTCACCAGAAACGGGAGTGGGAGGCCGTTTTTTTGTTTCGCAAAAAAAAAGGAGGCTAGTTGATAAAGATGTTTTTTGTTTTTTTCTTCCTCGTATGTAACCTCATACTGCTGAGAAAATGTCAGAGTGCAGCAGAGAGAGAGAGTGTGGACATCAGATTCTCCGGGCCCTTAAGCGCCCCCCCCCCCCCCCCCCTCCACTGACAAATAGAGCAGTCTGTACTTATCTCCATGTAAGAATTCCTCTGGGGACATGCAGCGTCTGAAGATGTGGAACAATCTAGAGCACACTTAAGAAAGCTCTAAATTTAGTCTCATTTGCAGCTTAGTTTTATTTGTCTCGTGGTTTATTTTGCCTCAGTTGTGTGAAAGTGAAGTGGAGATAGAGCGAGGGATGAAATAAACGACAAGTACCTTGATGCATGTTTCCCAAACGGTTCTAAATTTACCACCACGGGACAAATCTATAATCAGAAAAAGTGTTCTTCTAGAATAAGCATTGAAAAAAAATCCTCACTTGTAAAATACAAGCATGGAAAAATGTGCTTTTTTAAAATGAAGGCGTCACAAGATGACACCTGGGCAGCGCCGTGCAGGTGAGCAGAGTCGTTCGTCTTGGGAAGTCGGGGTTTCCCGCTGAGGCTCCATGCAGGAACGAGAGCTACAATAAAATAGGAAATTACACACCTTCACTGCCTAACACCTGCACTCCTCTCCGTGCTGGGAGTCATCCCCGTGAAGGGTTCAGTGGCGGCACATCGACTATAAGGCACTGAGGGATGTAACCGAGGACTTCCCCTGAACATCAGCACACTGAAGAACTCAAACAGAACGTCCTTGTTCTCTTTGCTTGTGCTGCAAACGAGCTATACGTTGAATAAATCAAAAGAAAATGGCATCTCAAAATATGAGTGCATGATTTTTATGGAAACACATTTTACGGCTGACTAGGATATATTAATTTAAGCTGAAATATAAGAAATTTAGAGAGGAGGGTGTGAGCCATGCAAGAGGATATGGATCCTCCGGGGGCCAAATGCATTCTGGGTCATGTAGGCACTGGCAGCACAGGGTGAGCGAGAAAACTCATCTTTCTCCGTCAATACAGCACGCGCACATGGGGACTTCACGTCGCTTCAATTGACTCCAAATACCATCGACACTGACGTCGACACACACCGAGGCAGGAACTCTCTTTGACGTCAGCGTTTCAGCCTCGTCTGTCAGCAGTTAGCCCGAAGCGCCGCTGTCTGTGTACAGTCTCCTTGAGTCTGGCTTCCCTTCATTACTACATCACAGGGTTGCACAGCAGATGTGGATATCATCAGATGTATCTTTTGAGACATGAGGATTTTGCAGGTTTATCTTTATCAGTCAAACTGGCTCCTTAAAAAAAGTAGGATGGTGTAGACTTGAGACTTTCCTCTTTAATAGTCTGATAGTTGAGGCTGAATCAGGTTCACCTGGTCCAGCCCCTAAAGATGCTGCTGGGGGACGTTTTAGGATCCTCTGAGCACCTCTCTCCTCTTCTCTCTCTCCTTATGGATGCATTTACATCTCTCCATCACATGCTCACCATGTGTGTGTTATTGTTTTTTCTTTCTTCTTCTTCTTTTTTGGTGTTGTGGAAATGTCTTTTTTGTTGTTGTTGTTTTTTCTCTTCATTTCTCATGCAGAAACGCACACGCAGCAGAAAAATGCAACAGCGTGTGGGCTTGTTTCCCCAAAATGCACCCTCTTCTATCTGTCGGCACATTTGAAAGAGGAGCACGCTATCTCCTCCTGAGAAGTGTTGCGTGAGACGATGAGTGCGCAGTTTATCGGAGCTTTTCTTCTCTCTCTCGTTTCATCCCGCTCCATATATGTACGTCCTTCATAAAACACGGATGCCTCCTCTCAGAATAAGACGAGACTTATCTTTTCATTCAGACTCCCTCTTCTATTTTCACTGTGGTCTAAATGCGTCGGACCACCAACCTCCCATCTCCCCGAGGACCAAAGGCGGGGAGATGTGATGAAACAGAAGAGATTCTGCTCGGAGCTACGGGACCTGGTGGTACTTTGTCTGGCCCATCTAGATCGGCCCGATAAGGTGTCACGATAAGCAACATGAAAGTACCCTGTCATCAGCTTTCCCCCCCCTTCTCTCCTTTTCTTCCCTACAACATCACAGCAGGGCGGAGAGCCTTCGTGATGCAGATAATAGACAATACTTTTTTTTGCATGTTACCGCTTTTCAGATGTAAAATACACTTTAAAGAAAAGGCTGTGCGCATAAATGATGTACCTCACTGACTCTGGGGTTGTTGTACCCATCATAACTATATGCACTGGTGTGAATTCTCCATTTATGGTCCCTTTGACAGGTCGTAGCTTGAGGGTATCCGTAGTGTTTTATTATCGATCTGATTCCAGCTGATTCCTGGAGGACTTGTTGTGCCAGGCTGGAACTCCCAGGCTGTGATTTGTGAGCTGCAGAGAGGTCCTGAGCTGCTGCAGCGCCCGCTGATTTACACTCTCCATCTTCACCTTTACTACAGCATTTCTTCAAAGTTGGCTAATCTAACTTCATCTGTTCTCACTGTCGGTCGGAGGGGCTCGTTTTGTGTTATTTTTAACATGAGTGCTGCGGTTGCTTTAGATAAATCAACGTTTTATCATATAGCTTGTAAGTCTTACCTCTACCGATCATGAGAGCACCTGAGATATGGCAACCTCCATATGAAAATGGAGGTGAATGACACTTAGCATCCAGCATGTGGTCCAGCATCACACTGTCAACAGTTTTTATTAAAATTACTTAGCAGTACCGATGCTGACTTAACCTTAAAGATGTACTTCTCTCAGACTGGTGATGTGCAAATGTGTTATTTGCTGTGATTTTTCTAATTATTTTGTATCTATTTTTTGGTCTGTTTTTTATTGTTCTTTACCCTTTTATTTCTCCTTAATTAGTAAAATCAAAATAAATATATATATATAAAAAAATACTTTGCACAAAATAGTATCTGGGGCTTCTAGCACATAGATGTTATAACATGTTTCAAGGCGGTGGTCACCTCAAATTAAAGTCTGCTTCCCTGGATTGTAATGTGGAGGAGGCAGATTAATGTATCACAACCATTGATGTAGCACTAATCAATATTGTTATATCAACAGTGGATCAAATGACCATACGTGATGTAAAAGTGATGATCACTCCACTCCATACATCTTGTGTTACTTTTACATACAAAAAAATACAATCACAAATGTGATGCGATGTTATAGAACTCACCGAGGGAACATTTCTGCACGATGAATACATTACGGACAAATTATTTAAACACATTAGCTCGTAATGGACGAAGGTATTAGTGCTATCTAAGCATTTGAATACTTCTTCTGCCACTGAATCAATTAAACCAAAAACATCTGCATGGCTAGACACCACACAGAAAAATGAAGGTACCGAAAATGGTTCTTCAGAGTGATGCCATAGAAGAACCATTTCTGGTTCCACAAAGACCCTTTAAAAACAGGGTTCTTTAAAGAACCATATCCTTAAAGAGTTCTTCAAAGAAACTAAAAAATGGTTCTTCAGTAGGTGATGTTTCTTCATAGAACCACAACGCTTTTTAAAGAGCCATTTAAGAGCCATTATTTTTCTGTGTGCATGAGGCATGTGAGCGTTTCTCTCTTTTTTAAATCGTTATTTGGGTTTTACTGACCCTTCTCCATGTGTTTTCTGTTCAGGTGTACCAACCATGACAGATAAAAGAACACTAGTATTCACTTCCCAGTGCAGCCACCACTCACTGTCCGAGGGACACCGTTCTCATAAATGTCACTTTGAAAATAAACGGTAAGTAAGAACTCCAGCGTCTGCACGCCTTGTGTTTTACTTCATTAAATTCACGTGCGCGCTCACAATCGTGATCCCGGTGATCCTCGGGATGACGGCTCGCTTGTTGACACAGCAGAAGCTGCGTGAATGTGTAACGTCTGCCGCTCTGCAGACATCTAAACTCGCTCCCTATCAATGCTGCCATGATTACACTCTGCATCCTTCTGGGTCAGACCAAAGGAATGAGGTGGTCCTTGTAAAAATAAACATTAACAGGCGAGATGTATTACACACCCGATTGTAAAACATCCACCAATGACAACATAAACCCTCACCTATCTTCCTTCAGGGCTCGGGATCGTAACTGCTGTTGTGATTGGTCACCACAGGTGAGGCATGTTGAGGAAACGGCATGCCTTTCTCCTCCCAGAAAACCGTCTTTGTTTGCCTCTGACAGGGGGAATGTGTGGCTAAGCATCGATGTGGCACTTTGAGCGCTTGAAATGAGTCCCCTGTATTTTCCTAATGTGCACAGAGAGGCACTTTGATCCTCCCGAGCAGGGGGGGGGTCAACTATCTGAGAGAAGCTCGTCCCGGCTTATTTCTCTTAAAAGGTAGACGTCGATTCATTTTTCAACCACGCAGGTGAGCTGGTTGTGTTTGATGTCTGTTCCGGGATCGCGTGAGACGAGAACAAGTGGAATATTTCATGCATATTCTACTTCTGGATCCTAAACTTCTCCTTTTCCCAATCAAATCGTGCCGTGTGTTTCTTTGTCCCAACAAACGTTTCTGGTTTCATAATACAGAGATCTCTCACGTATGATCACCTCACAGATAAGTTTGAATTCAATGCAACCAACAAAAAAAACACACACACGTACACCTGGGTTAGTGCAGGAGCAGAGCCAAACAGACAGAAGGAAAGCAGACATTATTGTGAGAATATAAATGTCCCTCCGCTCAAAACACTGGAACATTTGAACGACTCCCTGAACTATTCTGCCGGCTCTCGAAGGCTTTGAAGTCTAATTTCTGCCCAGTGAAGCAGACACTACTGACATCTTCTTGGTCGAGGCATGGGAAATTAACTTGGGACGCGCAGGTGAAACTCTAGACAGCTTGAATAAGATATTTCCTGTGTGTTCAGCTACTCTATTCTTGTCCAGATCTGTATGATGATTAGTTACTGGGACGTGGAGAGGTATGCTGAGCAGGAGGAAGGGGAGGACAAGGTATCTTCCAAATCCCGCCCCCCCCGTCCAAAGACTGCTAATCTACGTATTCTTGTTATACCAATCAGTGGACTGTGAAGAGTCCCATATATTCTTAAGGATCCCTTTAACCTTCATGTTGATCACTCTACAGTAAATCAGCATTATGATTCATCTCAGGAGGCTAAGCTAGCTAACGCTTAACTTCTCCTATCAGAACAACTTTCATTTTCCTGAAATGTTGTGAAACACTTAATTCAGTTTTCTCTCTCATAATTATTCTAACGCCGTTCAATACAAAAACCTATCAGATAGATTTTAGCTAGATAACGGCACGCCAGATGGCAATGTCTGAAATATCTCATCAACTATTCATAACAGACACATTGCTATGAACAATGTGTTTTCAGAATCCCCTTGGAGATCGTCTAAGTCTTCATTTAGCCAACATACATTTGAATTTGACCACTACTGGATGACCAAACATTTGCAGAAATAATGACATTCCCATCAGCTTTGACTGTAGTTAGCGTGTTGAGCTAATTAGCAACAGTTAGCATGCTAAACGTCACACTAAGACAGTGTACAGCATGCATGCTAATCTTAGCATGTAGATGGGAGCACTGCTGTGCCTCAGTCGGCTACAACCTCACAGAGTGCTTGTATTTGCTAAAAAAACGGTGACAAACTTTTAATATCCTTACAAACTGTGTCAACGACATTTTAAGAACTGCATTCAATGCTATATATGAATCAACGCTGATAGAGTTTCCTTTGAAGCGTGTATCGTCTTCCAGTCTTGCTTGCTTTCTCACCTTCTGATTAACCTCTGAATCATTGATAACCAGCCGTCATAAGCAGGCCGTCTAGAGGGACTTTGATTGACGCGATGGATCTATAAGACGTCCTCTCGGACCTTGTTTGTGCTTTCTCGTCTTGTGCGTTGCCTCTGTAGTGGAGTGATGTGTCTTTCCTGGCCAGGGGATTTCCTTCTTCCAGAAGCACTCAAGGTTATTATTGTGGAGGAGGATCTGAGCTCTGCAGCAACGCCTCTTTGAAGTTCCCCACAACATTTTGCACTCCCAGAGTTCACAGCGAGAGCAGCAGTGAGCTCATTCTCTGGAAAGTCAATCATATCGTCTCACTTAATTTGATAAAATTCTATTTTTTTTTACGAGGTTAAAATCATCATGACGGTTGTGTGAAGTGTCCAAATCCACTTTCCACTGTTTACATATTCAGACACATTAATCTATTAGTGAATAGGGTTGGCGTGCAGAGATTTGAGCAGAACATTATGACATTATTGAGTCAATAGAAGTGGTTGTCTGCGTTGGCTCAGACTCCTTCATGTTCTCCAAAACAACTGGGACTCAAGCGGCCCTCTTGGATCACTCGTGCCTCTTGACTCGCCGGGGCTTGTTCATGTTTTACTCCTGTGATTAATACAATGCAGCTATGGAGGAGTCACAGATTAATGTACTGTACGGCTAAGCCCTGTTCAAACTCTGCGCAACAATCTTGTCAAAGAGATATTCACAATTATTAGACTGAGTGGAAACAAATTAGTACGTTTGTTTGAATGCGCCACTTGCACAGCACTGCACTCATAGAGCTGCTAACGTGAGCATAGCATAACGCCCCCACCCTCCGGGGACCCCCCCTCCCCCGCATCCCCCCACGCTGCTAGCTGTCAGACTGTATGTGCTTTACGCACCGTTAACCTCTAGCCCAATGGTTCTCAACCTTTTTTCAGTGATGTACCCCCTGTGAAATATTTTTTTATTCAGCCAAGTACCCCCAAAGCATTTTGGGTTGAAAAAAAGATTTAATATGCAGCATTTTTCCATCAGTGTCAGATTTCATATATAATATATACAATTCGGTTTATGAACTTACACTTCTTATTTTATTGAATATTTATGAAATAACTATTTTGAAAGGCTTTTTTAATGGAGGCTAATTTCAAAAATATATTGAAAATAAACCTCACGTACCCCCTCGAGGGCCTTCGCGTACCCCCAGGGGTACACATACCCCCATTTGAGAACCACTGTTCTTGCCACTGGCTTCGCCGCCGCCATGTTGAGAGCTGTGTGGAGCCAATCCCTAATTCATAGATACACTCTCCATGCAAAGCTATGTTGCCGCCCTGGGATTTGCCAGGCATTCATGCTAGCCGAGATACCGGTAGCCCGGTTTGGTTTTAGTCCTATAATGAGAAACAAGCTTTCCAGATCCTAACTACTCAAGGTCAACGATTCAACCGGAACCAATCTTCTCTGAGTCAACCAGCTATGCAGGTCGGGTATCGCCAAGAAATTCATTGGGATTCAAAACTACACGCACTAATACCACGTCCATGTTGTGCTCTGAATGTTTTTGCTTGAAATGAACGGAAATAAAATGTGCCATTATCCTGTAATCACCACTTATGGCCACAGGAGGCGCTGTTCTGCAAAGAAAGTTACGTCATCTTGCTTAAAAGCCTGAATAATCATATATTTTCCCTTAGCATTTATATTAAATTGTTGCAGTAATCTCAAACAAGAAATTCACATCACAAGCAGATTGCATTTGACAGGAATATATTTCAGCATAAATCGTTATTTGTCAGTCTCACATTGTCCCACATTGAGATGCTCTCAAGCAGAAAGATAATTAAAATGAGGCCCATTTGTTTTAGATATTGATCTCTATTGATCTCCTGCAGACATTACTCTATCATTTGTTTGGTGCACAATGCAGACACTGAGACACTCTAAAACTATTTGAATGAGCGACTGATTTGAAAGCCAAAATCGGTTTTGGCATCCTGCTGCAGCCTCGCAGCCTCTCTGCGAGATTACGCTGTCAATCAAGCTGTGGAAAAAATGTCCTAAGTGTTTCTGTTATTACCTCAGATCAAGCAGTTGCTGTTTTGAACGAGAGGATAACAAACAACATCCCTTCGAGCCTGTAAGAATGTCCTGTGGTCCCAGCCTGAAATAATTAGTGTTCTGCAGGTTTTTGGGATTCGGGCCAAAACCATACATTTCATCTGCCACTGTATACGTACATGTGGTGTTCAAAATAAGATGAAATGGGCAATAGATGTGCGAAGGTTTCACGGTAAATTCTTCTCGCGTATCGTTTTTCCCCTCCCATGTCTTTAAGTCGCTCGCTCTAAGCCCTCTTTTCTCTCTTTCTCTCCTTGTTTTGTTATTTTTACCTGGAGGTGCAGGTGTGAAAGGGCGAGGCCCGTGGAAAAACATTCGATTCCCCTACGCTTGTCATGAAGGAATCCATTGACTGACCTCTCTGCATCTTGGCGCACAATGACAAATGGGTTTGCAATTTTCCGCCTGACTGAGGGGCAACAAAGCACATTTCCACTTTCCCCGGTGGCAGTGAGAGTACAGTCTTCCTATGTGGTGCTCTTCACGTCCTCCTTACTTTGGCTGCTCTCACGGTCCAAATAGACAATTACGCTCGGTGTGATCTATCAAGACACAATGACTTCACACAGTGAGGTAATCTGTTGATGAAGAAAGGAAAGGCTTGTTTTTCTTGCCTAATTCTTTTAAGGACAACTCAATAGAGAGAATCGTTCATCGTTCATGTGAAATATCCTGCAGCTTTTCTTTTTCTTTTTGCATCATTTATTGACACGAATCAGTGTCATTCAAATGGTTTGCTTCCACATCATCTTTACATTTTATTGATTAGATTAGATTTGACAGTTTTCTAGGTGCAAACGTTATGATAAGAGTCTCTAAATTGATCAATTGTGTATATTTGTTTCTTATATTTCGTGGCTAATGGCAGCATGTCTTTCATGTGTTGTCTCTTTTAATATTTAAATTTTTCTAGCCAGTATATGAAACACTAATATGTATAAATACATCATCTCCCTATAATAATGTTTTAAGCTTCTTTCTTTTTTCTTTCTATGCACAATCGATTATTATATTGATTTTGTGTTCATACCTTTCCGATTTTTTTCTTAGATTAGATTAGATTTGACTGTTTTCTAGGTGTATAAATTATGATAAGTATTTCTAAATTGATCAATTGTATATATTTGTATATTATATTTCGTGGGCGGGCTGCGGAGCTGCATTTGATGTCCTGCCTTGTATATATTTTGTCTCTTTTGATATTTATATGTGTCTTTTATAAAGTCAGTAAATTAAACACCCATATGTAAAAAATACGTCTGTCATCTCACCTATAATAATGTTTTCAGCTTCTTTCTTTTCATTCATGCACAATATAATATTATATTAAGTGTTAATACCTTTCAACCCCGAAAAATCTCCAACTCAAACATCATAATATTGTGTGTTTGTGTTGCACTTCCCTGTGGGACACATCCATCTTGTTTATGAGTGCGCGGCATCGCTAACGACGGCTGGTAATTCCACGCCGCTAACCGGTGTTTTCACTGCTGATTAAATTGCTTCCAAAGCCTACAAGAATGTTGAAAGTAGAAGCTATATGGAAATGAACCAATTGACCTTTTTTTCTGACCCTAAAAGATCTCCACGCCCCGTGGGAGCAGAAACTGTCAGGCGGCACCGGAGTCGGGAAATCAAAAGGGTCGACGCTGTTATTACAGACCCGTTGCCACTCGCCCGGCATGTGAGAATATCAAACTATTTATAGAACAGTTGGGCCTGATTTGATGGCCTTTCTTGGCTTCATTGCTACAAAAATATATCCAGAAGAAAAAAAAGATCTTTGCGTGTGTGTGTTGTTTGTGCCCTGGTGGGGCGGTCCGGCATCGCAGCCTAGCGGGGCGTTCATGTCCTGTAGGGATAACCTGTCATGGCGCTGAGAGCCTAATTGAAGCCTCATGCTTTTTTTTCGGGGGGCAATTATAGCGCCCAAATGTCAAGACCTAATTTGTGACTCTGTAATGTGGACACATAGGCCAGAGGAAGGGGTGACACGACTGCTCCGGGGGGGGGGGGGGGGGGGGGGGGGACTCAGCAGATGTGAGGGTTCCTTTTCTGGGAGTTAAATGTTTTTTGGCCATGTAGACTAAAGACATGATCATTTCTTATTGGTTTATATTTACTCGGGTTACCAAAATCAGTGGTAAAGAAAAGAAAGAAAAGTAGTGACCTATATTATCATGCAAGAGGGGCCTTTCCTATATATGGTAAATATAATATAGAATATTCTTATATTAACTATGGATCAATGTCAGCGCTTAACCCTTGTGTTGCCTTAGGGTCATTTTGACCCGAATCAATATTACACCCTCCCCCCGCCTTTGGGTCATTTTGACCCGATTCAATGTTTCACCCTCCTGTTACCTTTATATTTACTAACATATTTTACCCTTTGGGTTCAATTTGACGCCAGCAATTAAAACCTCCAGAAAATTATTAGAATTAATATTGTTTTCCAAGTTTAAGTGTGAGGCACTTTATGTGTGTTTGTTGACTACCGAAAGAACACCGACATTAAACATTGAATGGGGTCAAATTAATCCTAAGGCGGGAGGAGGGTGTAATATTGATTCGGGTCAAAATGACCCTAAGGCAACACAAGGGTTAAGAAAGCCCAAAAGGTTCCTCACATTATCACTTGAACCGATCACGACGGACTAAGTATATTAAATGCATCATTCAATTCTTGAACTTTAAAGTAACTTTAAAGTAACTAGGAACCGCACTTATCAAGTTCTTTCTGAATTGAAGTTGCACAAAAAGGAACATTTTAAGTGGCGTATGTGAGTAAATATAAGCTTTTTCAACCCGAGTGAAAAATGTTTGTGACCTAATACATTAATATAGAAAAGAAGATAGAAAGTTTTCTTGGTTTACCGAGCAGAGCTTCACTGTTTGAGGATACAACATATACAATCAGAAAGCTGTTATGTAGTGTATCCCAGGATGACTTCAATTACCTCAGTTATTTACCACTTGCCTGCCGTCTCTAGCTCTGCGTGTCAGATGCTTCAGATGCTTCCTCCGGATGCTGTGTGGTCAGATCTCTGAACCATCACCCCCCGTGTTGTTCACTTTGTGCCTCGGGAAACAAACTGAAAGCCTAAACTCAGCAGAAATGACAGCGCTCTGGCTTCTGCTTTTCTTTCTGTTCCCCGCAACACCTGAACATCGTTGTCTCCTATACGTCTCCATGGTGACGCAAACAGAGGAGCGTATTTTCCACTGGAGCTGACAGCTGAGGGAGCGTCAGTGAATCAGGTCTGACGCTCGAAGTGACGCTCGCAAGAAAGCAAAAGAAAGGAATCGAGTTCAACCGGCGTGTTGGGGAAGATGATTTTGTTTCTGGTTGAAAGGTATTTTGGGACCCCCGGCTGCAGATTTGACCAGAAGGCCCCCCCCTCTCTCTCTCTTTCTATCTCTCTCTTTCTCTCTCTCTCTCTCTCTCTCTGGACTCGGATAAAAGCCCAAAAGTATCAAGTGGATAACGCTATACTTACACTTCTGCTCTAATCCCCTATAAACACACATGCAGCTCATAATTTGTGCGCCCAGCAATTTACGAAGGAATAAACAAACAACAAAGAGCCTAAAATCAATAGTTGCAGGATTCAAATGACACAAAGCTGCAGACAACCGTCCCGACGCAAACACACGCTTAGAAGTGGCCTCGGCTTTGGAGCAACAGGTGAGCTTCTCGGCAACTCCCCAGACCTCCCCAACGCAGCCTTCTAAATATAGAAATTATGCTCTCTGATAATTGGGGGCAGACAAAAAGCCGGCTACATTTCCACCCTCCTCCTCCTCCTCCTCCTGCTCCTCCTCCTCCTCCTGCTAAGTCAAATCCCAGCTGACAAACAGCAGGCCTGAGATCAGAGTGCGAGAGCTTGAGTGCTGAGGGAACACCTGCGCTGTCTGACTGGACTGCGAGGAAAGACACAGAAGATCACTGACGTCCACACCTTCCCCGTGGACCCATGCCATCAACACAAACACACACACACACACACACACACACACACACACACACACACACACACACACACACACACTTGATTGGGTTTCCTTGAGAGCCCTTTAAGGCCGTCGCTGAGGAGGTGATGAAAGTCAGCGAGCGTCTGCTAAGCGTGTGAGACGTTCCTCCAGAGTGGGTGCGGATGAGGGGTTTAAGTGTTTTCAGCGAGTAGCCGGGGACCACCTGGAGGAGGAGGAGGAGGAGGAGGAGGAGTGTGTGTGTGTGGGGGGGGGGACAAAAGCATCTGTCTCAGGGACAGGCATAGACTCCAAAGCGACATCGGTTAAAAAAGTCCCAAAGAGCACTTCTGAGCGTCAGGTATCACAAGTCAGGATGTCCAGCGTGTTTAGAGGGGTGACCTTCAAAATGTCACACCAAAAAAAAGGGGGGGGGGGATCACGCTGTTAGACTCGCACAAGGCCTGCTTTTCATGGGCGCACTTGCAGGTCTTTTGCAACGAGAAACAAGAGAAACAAAGCTGCAGGTCAAAGTCATGGGCAAGACCACTGCAGCGAACACGCTCTTTTAGCTCGGCTGAAGACGGCGTGGGGGCGAAGGAATGGAGCGCGCCCCGGCCCGTCACGGTCACGCTCGTTAACTTCTGCTCGGGAGCTACAGAGAGACGAGCGATCGACAGCACCTCTCCCAGAACAAGCCTCTCCTCTTTCATGTTGCGATAGGCTCGCGTGTGTTCACACGTGAAGAGGGGAGGGGGTGAGGGAGGTGGGTAAGGAGGGGGGGGGGGATGTCCACGCAGCTACACTCGGCCGCCGTGCTGTCGTTAATCGACGGCGTGCGGACGCGTCGATGTTCGAGGCGTTGCGTGCAGGTGGGAAAGTCCCACAGTGTCACGCTGCATCGAGACGCCCCCACTGGCTCGCCATCACACACACGCTGAGATCACAAGCTTTCATGCACCCCCCCCCCCCCCCCAGATGTGGAGGAAACAGATATGCAACAGTGGCTTTTCAACAAAAAAAATCGGAGGCCTCCTCCTCCTCCTCCTCACTTCCAACTCCAACACACTGTGTGTTGCTCTTCTATTGTTGGGACAGTAAAACAATCTTACATCTGTAACACAGAGAATCAGAAGCATGAGAATAAGACATGACATGTCTGGCTTCATAAGACATTTGAACTGGTCCGTCATCCTCAAATTGTCAGCAGAGGTCACGTAATCCTTATCGCGGCCGACCTCCACGCAAAGTTGCCGGGGCCCGAGCTAAAGGTCAGATTTTATTTGGCCCTGATCGTGTTGTTGCACGGCCCGTAACATCCAGAGGATTCTGGACGGAGGCTTTGAAGTTTTACGCGCGCATCAATTCTACGACCCCTCTCTCGCCGTAATGGCGTCCATAAAGAAAGACAACATTGGTCTCGTAAGCGGATTTATATGTTTAGACTCTAAAAGAACGATAAAGTCGCCTTTCCCAAATATTGCTCCGTTAAAAGTAAAAAACGTGGTTATACTATCGTCTCTGACAAAAAATAAAGCATTTTTAATCACATTTTGAGCAATTTATTGTTTGTGTTGTCAGTTTGTTGACTTCAGATTCCTCCTGGAACACAAGTGACAGTAGTTTGGTGCCATTATAACAAAGATTTTTCTTAAAAAGTTGATTCACAGTTACCATATTTCAATAAAATGCATTCTTTTCAGATGTTTTACCAAATGTTGCCATCATGTTGAATATAACAGTTTATCACTATAACTGAGCTCTTTTTTCTTTCAGAGTAAAAGACATAACGGTACAGTGTCTCAGTCTTTATATAATCGATACAGTTTCTAGTGGTCTTTTTCTATATTGCATGTATCTAACTGGAAAAATATATTCTCAAATAAATAAATATAAAACATAAATATATGTATCTAAAATGAATAAATAAATCGTGACATCTTTTTTCTCCAACAGGTCTGGACACAGGTAAGACAACCCCACCCCCCTAAAAAAAACTGAATTCCTTCAAAGACCTTCTGAACAAACATCTTTCTGACACGGTACCCAAATTAAAAAGTACCATTTCAGGACAGTAAAGATTCCCGTGGACTCCGCCGTCGACGGAGATGCTCCCCGGTCGCTCGGCTCCGTTTCCCATTCCTCTCCTATTCCACGCAGGCACTTCTTTCGGGTCGTCTGGAACAAACAGCCCCCTCATGCCGAGCGTGCAGACATTCTAGCCCGTCTTCCTGGCTGCTGAGAGATGGCCCATGCATTCCTACAAGAGGCCCCCTGGTGCCTTTATCCCTGCAGATCGGGCCGCCTGCACGGGCCAACGTCCCCCGCCTCGCGTCCCCTCGTCTCTTCCTCTGCTCCCCTGCCTGCAAAAGGGCTTAAGCAGCTATTCCTGAAGTGGACCGGTTCCTCCAGGTCTCAGCTGTGTCCCAGGAGATCCCTGTACAGCTCTGGCACACGGTCGGGGTCCACAGGCCTGGGCAAGAAGTGTGTGAATTTCTGGTGCCGCCTGGATTTAGTCCCGTCCCTCCGTGTCCCGTCTTTATTCAACGCCACGAAATAACGTGTCCCTCTGTCTCCGTGCTTGTAGAGGTTGGAGGAGTACGTGTTGTACCAGTTCTCCTCGAACTGCTCCTTGAAGACACACTCGGCTGAGAGCTTCACCTGGAAGCCAGAAAAAGGGGCACGACATTAAAAGTAGTCCTGACTTGTGATGCGTGTATACAGACAAACATACGGCACATTTAATGGTTAAGTATCTTCTATGAAAGCTGAATAAAAGCCTTGTTGGTCATCACAGTCAAAAAATTAATATTTGGGCAACAGGAGTAAGCGGAGCTGGTACTCACTGAGCCGTACAGCTCTCCTTTGTCGTTCATCCCCAGATAGAGACCACTGTCCACACCTCTAATGCTTATCAACCCAACGGCCAGGCTTATGAATTCCAAAATACCTGCAGAAGACAAACACAGTGGTTCAAGTACAGACTTTGACAAAGATGAAAGAATATTAACAATATAGAAATATATATATATATATATATATATATATTCTATTGACACAATCAATTTAAAATCAACATAATATGATAATATTTACATTTGCATCATTCTTATTTACTCTTTTATTGTTCCGGATTCGTTCAAACATGGTATGAAAGTATAATATAAAAGTTGGGCACTTTCTATATCCTGCCTCATATTTCATATTTATATGTCAACATGTATGGGAAGTGCTCCTCGGTGTTTACCATAACGGCTGTGGTCCTTCCTCGTCCCCTGCACCGCGCCGTCCGGAAGTATTTCCAGATGAAACCCGGTTCTGCAGTACAGCTGTCTCCTCCGGAGGATCCCCTTGAGGTGCGTTAAATCCGCCGCGGTGCTCCGGGAGAGCCGGTCCCCAGGTATCAGGTGCTCCCCGAGGAGCAGCGGTCTGTCCCCGAGTGCAGGGGTCAGGAGGAAATGGGACCCGACCTGCGCCACACCATCGATGCCGTGCAGGACGCCTCCAACTTCCCCCAGAACGGCAGCGGCAGCAGCCATCGCGTCAAAAAGCTCAGCGGGTAAAGTTCAGCTCAGGAGGTCCGGAGGGAGGGAGCGCTCGTGCGTAGTGGACTACCTGGTTGCCACGGTCACTTATTGCATGTTTACGTCCGCCTCACTTAGCGCGCGCATCCGTTGCGCAAGGACACGCGGATTGATCTCCTTTCTGACATGAAACACTCACCGCTGCTGACTGGGCCGAATTCTCACCCCCCCCCCCCCCCTCTCTCTCTCTCTCTCTCTCTCTCTCTCTCTCTCTCTCTCTCTCTCACAGTTGCTGCTCAAAAAGCCCTTATGTTGCATATATATCTATATATCTATATGTACCTGTTCGCGCCGCGTGCTGCCGTGGAGGACGAACCCGGCCGGAGAGGATCCAGTATATAGTTAAGTGCGGAATAAACGCTGCAGTGCAGGTAAAAGGAGCTCCAGGAGGGTTTTGCGCTCAAAGTGGCAGGGGTGGCGAGGCAGGTGCAAAACCACACGACTAGTAATGGGCGGGGCTGTCACGGCCCAGACGTGCCCTGGCAAGGATCTGTTTTCCTTCTCCCGGGGCATAAAATAAGAGACAAGGGGAGGGAGGGGGGGAGTTGGTGTGTGTGGTAAACTGAGCACCTGCACTTCAAAAAAATCAAATAAAACGTAAAATGTAACTAATATAAATAAACACAAAACTATACGTGTCACTTTAAATCAACTCGCGAGAGGTGAGCCACATTTCAGGTGAGCGCGCGCGCGCTCCCTTCACTCTGAAGATCCCGTAGTCCCAGAGCGACTTTGAAATACCCACGGCACGTCTCGCGGTGCTTCGCCTTGGCTGCGCGCGTGCGCGTGTGCGCGCGTGCGTTATCAGTAACGACAGCTCCGTGTAAACAGCCATGGCTGCCCTGCGCAGGCTAATCCCTCGACTGACCGGCGGCGGCGGAGGAACCGGGACGACCTCGAGGGCGGCGAAGGCGCTGAAAGTCGCCGCTGCCGCGTCGTGCGTCGCCGCCGCGGCGTATTATTACCGCCGCTCGTTCACCGCCGGGAGACGCTCCGGCTTGAGGAGCCGCGTCGAGGCGCGACTCTTTGATCTGGCGCTGCCATCGGTTTCCGCCACCGACAAGGTATGGTGACGTCACAGGCTTCTTCTGCCGTTTCTCGGTTCGTTTGTATGTGTTTATTCGTTTCTTCTTGCACACATTACAGTAACGTATGCTTCCTGTAGATGGTCTCGTGCACGTGAAACCACAATGGCGCTAATTTGTGGTCAACATGAGGAGCTGTCCCCGACCTTTGGTGCTGAAATGGCACAAAAAAAATTCGGTCGGAGGCGGTTCTCAGATCACGTGATCTATAATTGCTTAGCCATGTGTGAGGCTGTTTTCTGCTTGTTCTTAATACATGTCGCATAATTAGCTTTTTTTACTGTAAGAAAATGAACACAACATTTATATATATATATATATATATATAAAGTTAATATAGTATAATCTATATATATATAATATATAGATTATACTATATTAACTTTTTTTAGGGGCTGGATAAAATAACAAGAACACTTGACTGTATAGTGTAATCAAATACAATATTGGCCATATCGATGGTGCTGTTGGTGTTGAATTTAAGATGTTCCTGTTACACTACCTCATCCCAAAGATATTAAATGACAGTGGTATAAATATATATCCAGTATATATGTATATATAATTATATACCAAACAACAGGAAAACATCTTAAAATAGCACACGGTGCATCTATTTAAGAGCAACGATTGGTCAATAATCTATCAATAAGCAACTTTTTGGATAACTGATTAATCGTTTAAGTTTTACGATTTTGTAAAGAAGGATTTCTTTGGCACAATATTACCTGCTTACAATTTAATTAATTACTAAAAACAATATTACAGATTAATCATACATAAAAAAAAAAATATTGGCAAATTTTCTTGTGAAATGTGTTACCCAATTAATTGATTATTACAAATTCTGTTGATATATTTACTTTCAATTGATGAATCAATTACTTAACTAATCATTCCAACAATACTTTGCAGGTTTTGCATCATTCTGATATAATAATTTGCGCTCTATCAGAGGTTCAAGTTAGTTTGCCACCCCCCCCCCCCCTCCTCCCCGTTCAATGTGTACCTGCTCCTTAACAGCCTCTACCAGCTCTAGCAAGTATCTAACTTCAGCTCAGACCCGGGCTGACCTTGTTGACAGGTGTGTAACAGATCACAAAGGAGGTAAACAAACAAGTACACCTCGTCTGGTTTGCTCCACCGTGAAGATTCCTGGTTTCTTCGTGTTGGAGGGAGGACGCAGGAATCCAGGGACACGGGAAACTGGACACTGGGGCTTGGCGGAGGGGCTGACATCTGATAAGAGGTGGGGGTGGTTAGAGGGGCTTTAATGGTTAAGCAGAGGGGAGGGGGGGGGGCACACATTCCCTGGGTGTTTGCTCTGTGCCCAATGGACCTGGCACTGTGCCACGTGACAGAGAGATCCACTCTGTCCTCACCAATCCGGCCTTCTGATCTGGCTGGGTTTGAGCAGTTGTCGGGACGTTATCTGGTGCACGGGGATCACATAACATGTGAATTAAAGCACAGGTCCTTTTCTGTTGTTCCACGTGAGCGAAGGCTTTCCGTGACAAGAAAAGCTGCATAAAAAGCATTTTTTAAGACAGTATCATCACTGTTACGTGCGTGTGTGTGTGTGTGTGTGTGTGTGTGTGTTTGCAGGCCCGGACCTATGGCCTGGACGATGGAGACGTGTACATGTCGTCCTATGAAAACAGATTCCGCCTCTTCAGCTCGGTGGAGTACGAGGGCCAGCTCTACATGACGCCACGCAGCTTCATAGAGTCCGTCACTTTGAATGAACCCACGAGTGAGTGCACCCCCTTTCCTCCTTCCCACGACACCAAACATCCTCTGGTGGAAGGAAGGAGTCATTATCGATGCTACAGGGCTGAACAATTAATCAATTAGTCCATTGAGAGAAGATTAATTCACCAAAATGTGAGAGTTTGCACATTTCTCTCCATTTTGTTGTCGTGAATTTGATGTTTTTGTGACTGGATCGGTGATCCGAGTATAAAGAACTTATTAACGTCAGCGTGGGCTTCCTGAGATGTGAATTAGCATTTTCTGTCATTTTATTAGATCAGATAATTCAGCAATAATCGATAATCAATAACGAAAACAATCAACCACATGTCTGAAGAACTTTGCAAATTAGAAAGCGTGGGAAAATATTGGCGTTGATGATTTCCAACGAAGGTCCCTGGGTTCCTGGGTGGAAGCGAGCTCTGATGCGTTCAAGTTATTTCAAGAATTACGACATTTTCCTTTTTTTTAAGTGCTAAAAAATGTGTTTCACACTTTTGTTATGATAAATAGTTCTGTAAGGGACGGTGATCGTTTCCTTCGTGGAGCCTGCCAGCGTGCTGCACTGCAGGTGCCACCTCGCCTCCGTGAATCCGCCCCATCAGCTTAATCCCCCCTTACGTCAAGTCATCAGATAAACGCTCTTCATCCTCCAATTACTTTGAGATCCAACTAATGAAAGAAAAAAATGTGTTTTTTTTCTCTCCCGTTGCTGAGGGCCTGTGAAGTGTCACCGTCAGACAATACGTTGCGGCTTGCAAAGCCTCAGTCATAACACCTGCATAAAGATAGGCATCTTTCCCAGCAACCCCACTTTTATGGCTCATTTATGTGGCAACAAACTCGCAGAGACCCAGAGAGACCAAACGACTCGACGTGGATGTCATAAATGTAACGATAAGACATTCGGATCACCGTGATTGATTATGGCGGGCAGGCGTGTGTGTGTGTGTGTGTGGCCTGCTGTAATGTGTGGGACACGTCTTCACTGGAATCTAATGAGGTAAGTAAGAGGCACTAATGTGTGAGCAGCCCGTGTGCCATTGTTCTCTAATGTGTTGCAAAATAGCCGTGTTGGTGTTTTATGGTTATACTGTGGCTGTAAAGAAAAAAGAGATTCTGAGAGGACGGTGGAGTTCTGGCCATTTTAGAAGTGAAGAGTCAAAAAGTTCTGAAGTGACGTGATGTAAATTATTTATGTGAGATTCATAAACAGGGTTCGTACGGTCATGAAAAACCTGGAAAAGTCATGGAATTTAAAAAAATGTTATTTCCAAGCATGCAAAAGTCAGTGAAAAACTAAATATAATCCCAAAAGTTTTGGAAAAGTCATGGAAATGTGTTTAATATGTTCATTCACGCAGTTTTATTTAACCCTCCTGCTACCGTAGGGTCAATTGTTACGATCTCAGACACTTAGGAAGTAGGACCCAATTGCACGACCCGGGAGACAGAGATAAAGTATTTGTAAGTACTTTATTTTTCAGTTTCTGCAGTGAGCAAAATGAAAGCGCTCACGTAGTGAGGGATCAAAAACTTTTCAGGAGCACAAAATAACCCGACCTGATCATGGCAAAAAACAAGACGAACTGACAAGGAACACTGGGAGACAGGGGAATTTAAGCACATGGTAACAAGACACAGGTGGGACCAATCAGGGGCGGGGCTGACACTGATGAGTATAGGAGACAGGTGTGATGACAGGTGAAAACAATCAGGAAGCCTGGAATGAGAGAAAGCGAACATAAATGACCTGAACCTCTCTAGCATATCTGTCGGTGCACAACAGTACCCCCCCCTCTAGGGCCAACTCCTGATGGCCCAGGCTGATTGTAAAAGTCATGGATAAGAGTCTTGTCCACGATAAATGAAGCAGCTACCCAGCTTCTATCCTCAGGACCGTAACCCTTCCAGTCTACCAGGAATTGCTTGCCCCTCCCCCTATTACGGACCTCCAGTAGCTTACGGACCTTGTAAACGCCACCCCTTCAAAGAACTGGGGCGGTGGAGGGGCTTGAGGCGGGAACAAGTGTGCTCTCACACACCGGCTTGATTTTACTAACGTGAAACGTTGGGTGCACTCTCAAGGTCCTGGGGAGTTGCAAGCGTACCGACGCTGGGTTGATGACTCTGGACACTGGAAACGGACCCACAAATCTCGGAGCCAGTTTCTTTGAGGCGACATGGAGTGGTAAGTCCTTGGTAGAAAGCCAAACCTTTTGGCCTGGACTGTAGGAGGGGCGACCCTGCGATGAACGTCCGCAACAGCCTTCATCCGAGCTGAACTGGAGAAGAGACTGGCGAGCACCAGCCCAAACTCTGCGACAACGCCTGATCATGGCATGTGCCGATGGAACCTCACCTCTTCTTCGTTGTTAGGAAAAGTGGAGGCTGGAAACCATTGACACAATGGAATGGAGAGAGACCTGTGGCCGCCGTGGGAAGGGTATTGTGGGCAACCTCGACCCATGTGAGGTGGTCACCCAGGTGGTCTGGTTCGGGAGACGAGACAACGAAGGTCGTCTCTAGTTCTTGGTTCAGACGCCCGACTGTCCATTTGACTGAGGGTGATATCCTGATGACAGGCTGACGGTGGCACCTATGAGTCGACAAAACTCTTTCCAGAAAGCGGAAATGAATTGTGGACCCCTGTCGGAAACAATGTCATTAGGGAATCCATGGATCCTGAATATGTGATTCATCATGACCTCTGCGGTGACTTTGGCAGAGGGAAGCTTGGTCAATGGGATGAAGTGAGCCATCTTTGAAAATCGATCAACCACTGTTAGAACCGTAGTCTTGCCTCTGGATGAAGGAAATCCTGTCACAAAATCCATCGAAATGTGTGACCAAGGACGTTGGGGAATCGGCAGCGGCTGGAGCAAGCCCATCTTAACTTGAGATGAGGTCTTATTACACGCACACACCGGACAAGCCGCTACATACTCTGCCACATTTTTCTTCATGGATGGCCACCAGAAACGTTGTTGAATCCTGAACATTGTTCTTGCTACTCCCGGATGGCACGAAAGCACAGATGAGTGAGCCCAGTGGATGACCTTGGAGTGAAGAGCCTCAGGAACAAACAGCAGATTGTTGGGACACTCGCTAGGTGCTGGATTCATGACATTTGCCTCTTTAACGTCTGACTCCACCTGCCAGGAAAAAGCTCCGATCACACGGTTAAGTGGAAGGATGGTCTTGGGCTCTACCGCAAGTGGTTCGGGATCGTAAAGACGAGACAAAGCATCGGGTTTTTGATTCTGAGACCCGGGACGAAAAGAGAGTGTGAAGTTGAATCTACTAAAGAAAAGTGTCCACCTGGCCTGACGGGAGTTGAGACGCTTAGCCTTTCTTATATATTCTAGATTCTTGTGATCTGTCCAGACTAAAAACGGTTGCTCTGCACCCTCTAGCCAGTGTCTCCATTCCTCGAGGGCAGCTTTTACAGCTAACAGTTCCTTGTTTCCACGTCATAATTCCGCTCTGCCGTTGTCAACTTCCGCGACAGGTAAGCACATGGATGCATTTTGTTGTCTTCTGCAGAACGTTGAGACAGTACTCCTCCAATTCCCTCATTGGAAGCATCCACCTCGACCATAAACTGGCGCTGGGGATCTGGAATGGTGAGTATGGGAGCTGATGTGAATCTATCTCTGAGAAGTTGGAAAGCGAGATCCGCCTGGGGGGTCCACTTGAAGGGAACCTTAGGAGAAGTCAGAACATGCAGAGGGGCAGCAACAGAACTGAAATTCCTAATAAACTTCCTATAGAAGTTAGCAAATCCTAGGAACTGCTGAACCTTTTTCCTGGAGTCTGGTGTGGGCCACTGGGATACTGCACTGATTTTCGCAGGATCCATTTGGATATGATTAGGTGAGACTATGTATCCTAAGAAAGACACCTTTTCTGTGTGGAACTCACACTTCTCTGCCTTGACATATAGCTGATTATCCAGTAGTTTCTGCAAAACCTGGCGGACATGGTTAACATGAGATTTAGCGTCTGGGGAGAAAATCAGTATGTCATCCAGATACACAAACACTGAAATATTCAAGAATTCCGCAAAACCTCATTCACAAAAGCTTGAAAACAGCCGGTGCATTGCACAGTCCAAAAGGCATTACCAAGTACTCATAGTGACCATTCTGAGTGTTGAATCCAGTCTTCCACTCATCCCCTTCTCTTATTCTAACCAAGTGATATGCATTTCTTAAATCCAACTTGGTGAATATCTTGGCCGTTGAAGCAGTTCAAAAGCAGATGACATGAGTGGCAGAGGATAGCGGTTCTTCACCGTAATGTCATTTAGTGGACTGTAGTCTATGCAAGGTCTCAGAGACCCGTCTTTCTTTTCCACAAAAAAGAATCCCGCTCCGGCTGGAGACGATGACGGACGGATAATCCCTGATTTGAGTGAAGAGGAGATGTATTCATCCATTGCTGTTCTCTCAGGTCTCGAAATCGAGTAAAGTCTCCCCTTGGGAATGGGGGCTCCCGGTAAGAGATCAATGGGACAGTCAAACTCTCGGTGAGGAGGTAGCGACAAGGCTTTAGACTTGTTAAAAGCTTCCTTTAAATCATGGTAACAGGAAGGTACCTTCTGTAGATCAGGATAGTCAGGGTGATCTATAATGATCCTACTAGAGTCTGTTGGTGCATTAACAGGTTGCGAAAGTTTACACCTGCCCTTACAATCCTCTCCCCATTCCTTAACTTTCCCTGAAGGCCAGTCTATGTGAGGATTGTGGATCTTCAGCCAAGGAAACCCCAAAATAATCGGGTACTGAATCGACTCAAAATATGAAATTGCATGCTCGGTATGGTCCTTATTTATAGTAATCCGTATGGGCTCAGTGCAATGGGTAACTGTGAACAACAAGCGGCCGTCTAAGGCACTGGCACTAACCGGATGAGATAGCGGGACAGTTTTTATTTTTAGCTGTTTGACTAGGCCCCAGTCTATAAGGCTTTCGTCAGCCCCTGAGTCTATTAACACACTCTGGTCAATGGTCTGATTGTTAATACAAATGTCTACCTGAGTAACAGGTCGAGGAGGGAAGTCTGCGGGAAACTTGCTCACCAGCGCCCTCCTTTGACTGGTGAGCACGATCTTTCCCGGCATGAAGCGAGTTGATGACCCGCTGGCCGCAGTAGAAACAGCAACCCTCCCAGACGGCGCTGCCTCTCCTCCAGAGAAAGCCTGGTTCTTCCAAGCTGCATGGGTTCACCGGAGTCATTCGGAAGTGTAGTCCTCTGATGGTCCGGTAACATGAGCTGGAAATCCTCAGCTGGCGGCGCGACCCTCCGAGGCGAATTCTGGAAGCTGGGAATAACATCTCGGTTCGTCGACGCTCACTCTCTCTTTCCGAAGACGGTTATCGATCCGGATGGCCACAGCGATGAGGGATTCCAGATCCCGGGGTGTCTCCAGTGGAGCCAGCTGGTCCTTTATCGGTTCCGAAAGTCCTGTCATGAAGGCGTCACGAAGAGCCGGAACATTCCATCCGCTGTCCGCTGCTGCTGTACGAAACTCGATGGCATAATCAACCACCTGACGGTTGAGCTGACGTATTTGAAACAGTCTTCTGCTGGCCTCCGTAGCAGGCGATGAGTGGTCAAAAATGCGGCTCATAGTCTCTATGAAATCGGCCAATGAGTAACATAGTTCGGTGTCTCTAGACCATTCTGCAGTAGCCCAGGCTGCAGCTCTTCCCGTTAAATGAGACACAATAAACGCCACTTTACCATGCTCAGATAAAAAAGCTGCTGGGTTGTGTTGGAAATGCAGATCACACTGTACCAGAAAGGCTCTGCAATTGAAGAGTCTCCGGAAAATCTCTCCGGAAGAGCCAGCCGTAAAGGGGAAGAAACAGCCTGACCTGGGTAGTCAGCTGGAGTATTGACAGGCAAATTCTCAGCCGTGGATGACGTCACCGGAGGAGCAGTCTGTTGATGAGTGAAAAAATTATTCATTTGGGCAACCAGTTGTTGTATCTGTGTAGATAATTCCTCCTGAACCCCGGCCTGGCGTCCTCTCAGCTCTTGTATTTCCTGGCTGACTTTGTCCAGCTTTTCCTCGTGATGAAAAATCGTCACGCCCTGTACCGACAGAGCGGCGTGAGCGTTCTTGGGCGGCTGGGTCCATAATGGTCAGTTCGTTCTGTTACGATCTCAGACACTTAGGAAGTAGGGACCCCAATTGCACGGGAGACAGAGATAAAGTATTTGTAAGTACTTTATTTTTGAGTTAGTGCAGTGAGCAAATGAAAGCGCTCACGTAGTGAGGATCAAAACTTTTCAGGACACCAAATAACCCGACCTGATCATGGCAAAAACAAGACGAACTGACAAGGAACACTGGGAGACATAATTGTAAGCACATGGATCACCGTGATTGATTATGGCGGGCAGGCGTGTGTGTGTGTGTGTGGCCTGCTGTAATGTGTGGGACACGTCTTCACTGGAATCTAATGAGGTAAGTAAGAGGCACTAATGTGAGCAGCCATTGTTCTCTAATGTGTTGCAAAAAGTGAAGAGTCAAAAAGTTCTGAAGTGACGTGATGTAAATTATTTATGTGAGATTCATAAACAGGGTTCGTACGGTCATGAAAAACCTGGAAAAGTCATGGAATTTAAAAAAATGTTATTTCCAAGCATGCAAAAGTCAGTGAAAAACTAAATATAATCCCAAAAGTTTTGGAAAAGTCATGGAAATGTGTTTAATATGTTCATTCACGCAGTTTTATTTAACCCTCCTGCTACCGTAGGGTCAATTTGACCCCATTCAATGTTTAATGTCGGTGTTCTTTCGGGTCAATTTGACCCCAGGCTGTTTTTCACTGTGTCAAACATATAAGAAATATCAACTTTTTTATATATTTAAAGGGCTATTTAGGTAGTCAACAAACAAACATAAAGTACCACACACTTAAACTTGGAAAACAATATTAATTCTAATAATTTTCTGGAGGTTTTAATTGCTGGGGTCAAATTGACCCCAAGGGTAAAATATGTCAGTAAATATAAAGGTAACAGGAGGGTTAAACATTGAATGGGGTCAAATTGACCCTAAGGCAACAGGAGGGTTAAAAGAATAAACATTTATATACATATTTATTCTTTCAAATCAAACTATTGTCTCTCGTTTAAGGTAATATACTCGTGTATACACCAAGATTTCCCAAAATATTTGGTCATGTAAATTTGGTTTAAAGTCCTGGTAACCCATGTGTCAACATGTGTATGAACCCTGCATACATTGTTTTTTAATGAATAAAACGATAAGTGAAATTAACAAAATTAACAAACGCACGCTCACGTTGAGGAGGAAAAAAAAGCTCACAAAACTTCTCCCGGCAAGCCGTCGCTCGGCCGTCATAATCCCGGATTTAAGCACAGGCTCTAAAATGTGTCAGCGGAGGGTAATTGTCACCGTTATCGATGCAGTTATTTTCTTCTCCTTCCCTTTTTACAACGCCTCCATCTTATCTTCGGCTTTTTATTGACCATCGGAATGCGATCACCGAGACGTCCATCCGCGTAAACACACGTTTTCACTTTTGGTTTTTCACGGTTCTGAGTTCTTAATGTAGAATTCACCGTTGAAAATGTGTTCATTTACTTCCTGAATAAATTGTATTACCACGATGTACAAATACTCCACGACGGCGAAGGCCCTCAAGACCTTTCACTCAAGTAAAAGTATCAACAGATGACACATTGACGATGAAAGTGACTGTATGAAAATACACATTGTTATAATGTTGAAAACTAAATAAAACTAGAACGGGCACTCGGTAGAGCACATACCTTCGCATATCACAAGATTGGGCATTGAATTATGAACATTTTGGCATTAGTTGCATCCCAATTGGACAAACATTTATCGTGTTATGGTAAAAAAAAAGATTTTGACCTTTCCATGACCTTGACCTTGACCTTTGACCCAATTGATCCCAAAATCTAATCAAATGGTCCCCGGATAATAACCAATCATCCCACCAAATTCCATGTGATTCAAGAAGATTTGACCTGTTCATGACCTTTGACCTTGACCTTTGACCCGATCGATCCCAAAATCTAATCAACTGGTCCCCGGATAATAAACAATCATCCCACCAAATTTCATGCGATTCGGTTCAATACTTTTTGAGTTCTGCGAAAGATTTTGACCTGTTCATGACCTTTGACCTTGACCTTTGACCCGACCGATCCCAAAATCGAATCAACTGGTCCCCGGATAATAAAGAATCATCCCACCAAATTTCATGCGATTCGGTTCAATACTTTTTGAGTTTTGCGAATAACACGCATACAAATAAATAAATAACTAAATAAATACACGGCGATCAAAACATAACCTTCCAGCATTTTCAATGCGAAGGTAAAAAGGGAGTTAAAATAAAATATCAACAGCAAAATGTTGATTAAAACATCAAAAGTCAAATGTTACCAGTCTGGATTAATATCACATTTAATGTGTTAATATATTAACTCCTGTATAAACTGTTGCCTATAGATATGCATCATATTCCATAAGATCTTCTTTGTGAGAATCACGTTTCTCTAAAAAAGTCAACTTTTAGAAGTAAAAAGAAAAATTCATTCAACACTCTGAGGTTCATTAGTTCATCGAAAATAATTAGATTTTTGGTTTTAATTGTATGGGAAAGGTATGAAAAAGTAGAAGCATAAAGGTTCATTAAAAGTAAATACATATTCTATAAGATCTTCATTCTGTTTGTCGTGTGAGGAGTTTATTTGCAGATTTTGTTTTGTTTTTTGGGGTATGTATGTGTGTTTTTATGTATGTATGTATGTGTGTGCATGTGTATGTATATATATGTATATATGTATAAATATATATACATATATATATATCATTGTGTCCTGTTTTGTGTGTGCATGTGTATGTATGAATATATATATATAGGTGTATATATATTTGTATGTTTATGTCTGACATTTTTGTATTTGTTTTATGTTATTATGTCTAAACGAATAAAAAAATGTAAGTGACAAAAAAAAGAGGAGTTTATTATTATAGATTATTTAGTAGAAAGAAGAATTCATTCAAACCCGCAGAGTGTTTATCGAAATTAATTAGATTTTTTGTTTTAATTGTATGTGAAAGGTATGAAAAAGTAGAAATATGAAGGTTTATTAAAAGTAAATACATATTCTATACGATCTTCATCTTGTTTGTCGTGTGAGAACCACGTTTCTCTAAAAATTCAACTTTTCATGAAGAAATACAAGAGGAGTTTATTATTATAGATTATTTAGTAGAAAGAAGAATTCATTCAAACCTGCAGAGAGTTTATCTAAATTAATTTTATTTTTTTGTTTTCATTGTATGGGAAAGGTATGAATGTGCATGAAAAGTAAACACAAGTAAATCCCAAGTACCTGTAAAAGTGTTCCAGGACGCACTGATTGTGACTCTTGTCTCTCCAGGTAAGAGAGGCTGGAAGTCACTCACCAAAAAGGCAAGTCCGTCATCACAGCTCCGTGTTGCTGCTCCATCTGTGTGAAACCTCTGTAATTACGTTAATGCCAACGCACGTTGCATTACTTCGTGATTACTCTGGGATTTAGAAATGAATGAGTTATTTGAGGATTTCCTTCTATTCTTGCCAGGACTTAGACAAGATGCTGGCGGACACCCCGTCTGTTTGGAAAGGATCATCTAATTTGTTCAGAAATCTTCGTGAACGAGGTGAAGTATGAGCCGCTCGGTCTTCTAACAGCTCTGCACGAGCACTGAGTGACTCTAAGTAGTTCCTCCTTTATGCTTTTCTTGTCTTTTTAAAGGCCTCGTCCAGAGTGTGCGTGTCAACCTCGTTTATATATATTTATATTCCAGAGCAGTGAGCGCGTTGTAAATACTATCTTATCTCTCCATCGCAAATATGACGTGGATTTATTCTCAGGTAACCTCTGCATAGAATGCCCCGTCTATTATATACAGGTACAGGATGGTCCTACGTGTTGAAGTTCAAATAATTTTGTGCAATGTATTTGGGAAAGTGGGAAATTTCTTGAAAGAAATTGTTCATTTCGTTGCAAATGCACATTTCACACTGTATTCAACTGTAACGGGCATCTTTTATTTAATCTAGGTTACACTAGCAATTAATATAAATCATTCATTTCACAATTTCTCTATTTTCCTTATTATTCATAGAAAGTTTGCAACGTATTTTTTGGAGATTGGGAAAATATTCTAAACAAGATTGTTTCTGATTGTTTCAGCTTCAACAGTCTTCATTATGATGCAACACTTTATGCCATAAATCACATCACCATGGAGACTGTTGATCTGAGTCATTTCAGAAACATGTTGACGATATCAATTTAAAACTATTTGGCATCCAATGCAGCAGGAGAATCTCATTTTAAATACAACCTCACGTCTTCGCCCGCAAACTTCGATTCGTAGAAATAAGAAAATTGAGTTGTAAGTGTGAGTGAAGATCTTTTTTTAATTTGCCCACCCGGGCCTCCGACCTCCGGCTCAGTGGAGCATCACATCTCGCTGCTCTGCTCTCTCTCTGTTGCTTTAGCTAAGTGCCGATGCTGGATTTGGGGCTTTTAATCCTGCTGTTAAACGTAGCGGCTTTTGTCAGGAAAAAAAAGGGGACTGGATTGATCTGCGAACAAAGCGTCGCTTTTGGAGAATGAGGGAGCTGTTTGAACCCCGAACTGTGTCGAGACACGTTCCGCCGGTCCTCAACCCCCGCCCCCCCAAACCCCCTCTGATCACCACGGACATCATGAAGCCCAAGAATGGCATTGGATTACATCTCCGGGGCTGCCACTCTGTATGAAGTGTTGCTGAGGAATTCTTTGTATTGTCTAACAACATCTACTTGAGCTCAGAGGCTGAGCTGCAGGGAGGGAGGGAGGGAGGGGGGGGGGAGAGGAGGAGGGGCTCCCTCCAGGAGAGTGAAGGTGTGTGGTATTGGTGAAACACGGCTGGAATCTTAAAAAGTGTTTCTCTCTCTCTCTCTCTCTCTCTCTCTCCCTTCAACCCATTTAAGCTTTAAAAGGCTTTGAAGCCAGAGATCTGTTGTCAGTATAAGGCCGTACCTGCCAAACACGCTAACCCCAACTGGGATGACGAGAACCCTTCTTCTTCTTCTTCTTCTTCTTCTTCTTCTTCAGATGAACTTCGTCTACCGGCATGCATCACTAATTCTCTTTTCACACCTCCGTTTGAACATGTGTTGCACAAAATGTGACATCTTGGTTTTGCTCGTTTAGTTTTTTGTGTGTCTTTTAGTCCCCTCCTCCTCCTCCTCCTCCTCCTCCCCCCCGTACCTGAATTCTCTTCCCATAACACCCAGAGCAGTCACCCAGAACTATCTGCGCTCGATTCTCTATCTTCCCCGAGCAAACAAAAGCTGGGGAATGCTTTCAGAGTCAGGAGGGCAGAGAAGCTTCTTCTCCCCGAGTCGCCCGAGACGTCTCCCGACACACTCGCTCTTTCCCTCCTCCGTGTCGCACAACAAAGGGAAGATGAAGGACACAACGACACAAAAAAGAAGAAGCTGAATCAGTGACAGATCACTTGAGAATGTATTACACCTTGTTACCCCAACGCAGATCAGAAGCCGTGGGCCTTACATTTGTTTGGGTTTGTGTCCAGATAGGTCGGCTCAGTTGTAAAGCCTGTGTTTGTGTGAGAGGGGGGGGGGGGAACACCGAGCACGAGGTAAAAGGCACCTTTTAAGATGTTATCAGGGAGGATTACTCTTGTCTTAAGGCGTGCACTGTTTCTTTGCATGACTTTGAACATCTGTAAACACCCTCAGCTCACCGGTTAACGCCATCGGATATCGCCTCGTGTGGAAAAAAGAGCTCATTGTAGCTTAAGTTTGTCAGCTTGACGATTTGTTTTGTTCTGTTTTTTTTCTCCAGGTGTCATCTGCTACACAGAGTACATGTTCCTGCTCTGCATTTTAACAAGCAAGTGTATATTTTGAGTTTCTCAAAGGAGAAGTATTTTGAAACGATAACAAAATAATTGTATTAGTAAATTCCTTTTTCCGTTCGGTTTCAGAGCCCCATGCTGGCTTCAAGATCGCTTTCAACATGTTTGATGCCGATGGGAATGAGATGGTGGACAAGAGGGAGTTCTTGGTGGTGAGAGCCGTCGTTGTATATACAGAGACGATGAAATGCATTTCAATTCGTTGTGTCACATTTTTGCATCAATATTTCTTTTCACCAGCTTGAGGAAATATTCCGTAAGAAGAAGGTCAGAAAGGAAGCTGCCGAAGACGAGCCAAGATTTGACCGGAAGGTACGAGTTGATAGCAGATCAAGCGTAATGTAAAAGTAGGTCCTGTTGTTTATGAACACATGAAAGATTAGTGCTAACTTCACAGCGACTGGGTTTTCTTTATGACATTTTTTTTGTTTTTAGCGAGAAAAAAAAAAATCACTCACACTTCTCCGACAAAAAAATGCCAGACAGAGTGAGCAGCTAGCCAGCCTAAAAGAAAGATGTTGGTGGGGACTGAGTTGGTGTAGCCTAAAAAAGCATAAATCAATGCTAATGTGGCTTAGCGTCTGCTAGATGCTAAACAAGTAACTGTCTGCTAACACTTTATATGTCTTGCGTTGTCCTTTGAGCTCGCTCTGCTGCCCCCAAGTGGCCAAAAAAAAACAATTTAAATCTTCATTTATTAATTCATCCACAAGAAGACAGCGCAACCAACCATAAACACAACAAGGACATATTATCACGATATAAAGTTGATGTTTACACTTCAAGCAGACGCAGTGTGTCCAACATCCAGTTCTTCTCTTAGCCGTTCGAGCTCGGCGTTCCTCGAGAGGACTCGTGT
>NC_079406.1:4021360-4031360 GCF_029220125.1 Pseudoliparis swirei | reverse complement strand
TGTAAACACCAACATTAGTTGTAGTGTTGAATTCACGGCTGTGGCCTGCATTCCCGCATTCAGCCAGCAGAGGGCGCTCCAAGCTCTCCTCTTCAAAAGGAGCCTCTCAACTCGCATAGAGAGACAGAAAGGATAACAAAATATGAGCAAAGCAGTGAGTGTACAAGGAAAGGAACGAGGAAAGGAAAGGAAGCAATTACTGAGCCGAGTATTGAGCTAGAACCCCGGCTTGTTCAGCGACTGTGGCTCTTCCTAATCATAGTTAATTAACTCTTATGTCTCCTCCCCTGTCATCCACAACAATGGAAACACACTATCACTTCATTTAAGGCAGGAATAATCTTGCACTTGAAGTGTCAGCAATTACGGGCGTTATAATATTATGCATATGTCATCGCCAGCGTCACGTGAATAAAGACATGACACGATAATAAAGTAATAAATGGCTTGCAAATTAACCCCAGCAGACCCAAGGAACCCAAAGAGCATACGTCTGGTTGATTAGGGGTAATGAGTGTGTGTCGTGTAATGCACAGATCTGTATTTCCAGGCATGGCACCGTCATTCTCTGCTAATTCCCAGTGTTTACGAAAGGTCTCACGTATGTGACGTTACAGACGGCAAACAGCAGGATGTGGTCTCACACCAGGTAGGGCACATTAACCCCACGTGGACCCCTCGGCCCCCGTGTCCTCCGGAGCTCCTGGACTGAATACTAGTGGGCTCTGATCCAGTCCAAGAGGGGGGGGGGGGGGGGGTACACTTGGTGAGAGCGCTTTCCTTTCTTTTCTTTAACCCCCTCACTCTATACTGGTGAGCCTATTACCTGCTTTCTATCTCTTTATATGTGCGTGTGTGTGTGTGTGTGTGTGTGTGAGACGGCCAGACGGACTTCCTCCTAGATAAAGGTTTTTCCTCCTGTCAAAAAAAAAACCCGATAATAAGATCTGATATGAGAGAATAGCAGGCCTTATGGCATCACTCTGGCTTTTTGTGTGTCTTTTGTACACTCCAAATCCCCATGAACAACCCCCGCCCCTCCCCCCCCCCCCAACAAAAAAACACACACACTCTTAATCTGTATTGGGGGTGTTGTGGAGAGGGAGCAGGTGGAGGGATAAAGACAAGTTTATGTGTGTTTCCTTTTCTATTTATTGTATAAATAACTAGTGTGCTCTTATTAGAGACAGCCCTCCCTCCCTTCCACACACACATCACACACACACACACACACACACATTGCACATCACACACACTGTTCATGCAGACAGATTATGTCTCAGACAGTCAGAGCTCCTGCCTTCAATTAACCTCACAAAGACAGGATCACTTACACACACATTGTCTGTCTGTGTGTGTGTGTGTGTGTGTGTGTGTGTGTGTGTAGTGTGTGTGTGTGTGTGTGTGTCAGTGGTTTTCATGTACACAACATGCAGGCTCGACCAGACGTGATACAATAGACAACTTATTAGTGGAGGACATTATGTAATTTACTCTGTGCAAACATTCCTGTGTATCACCCGCCGTGTTCAAGCTGAATAGACAAGCACATTCACAGGGTGTTGTTTTTGCTACGACTGGAGAAAAAAACACACAAAAAATAGGGAAGGTAGAAGAAAATAAATACTGGAGGTGAAGTAAATGAAAACAGCTTTTGGCGGGGACGTTTTATCGAGTGGCGAGGTGAGGTTCAGGCGGCCGCGGCAAAGCCACGGTGCTGCTGTGCATTTGGGATTTATTGGCAAAGTAAGTGCTGCTATTTGAACGGTTGTTTAGAACCACAATAATAGAAAACAGAATAGAGTAGAGAGACCGTCCGAATATGTGCGGCTTTAGCAGATAAGCAGTCCTCTTAACTTACTGATGGTCTCTAAACCCCCCGGGACCCCCTGTAAACAACTTTCAGGGACTTTTCAGACGGGAAGTTTTCTAAGACGCTGACCTTGTGGTCCCTGAGTCCACAGTTCCGTTGCGTGATGTCCCCCATATCTCTATATGGACTCTAGCCTAATGCTATATTTACACTAATTATAGAACATCAGAGTGCAGTTTACACTCTCCCTCTGTGTTTGTTGTAATTTTAGCTTTTTCTTCTAAGTCGCATAAATAAATAACTGTAAAAATGGCCAGGAAAGCTTTTTTACACTCATCGTGTCTTTTTATATAAAAAGTGGGTTAACCCTCCTGTTGCCTTCGGGTCAATTTGACCCCATTCAATGTTTAACCCTCCTGTTACCTTTATATTGACTGACATATTTTACCCTCGGTGTCAATTTGACCCCAACAATTAAAACCTCCAGAAAATTATTAGAAATAATATTGTTTCCCAAGTTTAAGTGTGAGGTACTTTATGTTTGTTTGTTGACTCCCGAAAGAACACCGACATTAAACATTGAATCGGGTCAAATTGACCCAAAGGCGACAGGAGGGTTAAATATTGAATCGGGTCAAAATGACCCGAAGGCAACACAAGGGTTAAATATATAAAAAAGTTGATATTTCTTATATGTTTGACACAGTGAAAAACAGCCTGGGGTCAAATTGACCCCAAAGAACACCGACATTAAACATTGAATGGGGTCAAATTGACCCTAAAGGTAACAGGAGGGTGAACAGAAAAGAGATTTCGGACATTCAGTCTACAGGTGACATCGGCCCAGCCGACCCGGCACAGTACAGACGTGATGAAAAACTAGCCATGCATCAGCTAAGTTAGGGTCAGCATACAGGAAAGAAATGGCCCCCGAAAAACCTCCCTATAGCCAACACAGCGTGCATGTGTGTGTGTGTGTGTGTGTGTGTGTGTGTGTGTGTGTGTGTTTGTGTTGGGGTTCAGAGGCAGCGCGATTGATATAGAGCGCACCACATTCATCTTTTTATGTTCATTCACCGGCTGCCGATCTGTAGGGGGGCTGTGAAGCTGTTGTGGGCCAGTCGGTGTGTTTGTGGCATACACACTAATACCTGGGTATAGGACACACCCACACGCACACACACACACACACACTCACAGACATCACTGTTTACACGCACTGTTCACTCTTGTAGCTGTCTGGCAAACAAACCAAATCCAGTGCAGATACAGCACAATCCATCTGAGGTGAAATAAAAAACAAAGAGCTTTTAGCATGGAGGCCGACAGGAAGTGTGGACAGACAGAACAGAGGAGGCGCCGCTGTGGGCTCGTGTCTGCTTTCCTTCTCCTCGACTGTACGTCTTTATTTTCTCTTTAACACCCCCCCCCCCTACAAATACATCCTCCCCCCTCCCTTTCCACAAATTCTTTAATTTCTGCTGAACGAGAAGAAGAGGAGACAGAGGAAAGGAGGATGGGGGGGGAGGGGGGTTGCGATTAGTTTCAGGGTTCCAGCCCGCTTGATTGGCAGCTGGCAGCATATGGAACTGTGAGGAAGGCTTGCCCACGCTCACTTCTGAGGAAACAAATATTTGCCTGAAGGGGGGAGACAGAGAGAGAGAGAGGGAGAACGAGAGAGAGAGAGCGGGAGTCAGAGGGAAAAAAATATTAATTAGTTTGCAGACGCACCGAGAGATAAAAGTCGGCTGCAGAGTTAGCTGCAAAATGGAAATTTCCCCCCCAAGTTGACAGATCCAGTGGAGGCTGCCGGCGGGGCCGAGGGGGGGAACACGTGTGCGCCGGGGAGAAGCACTGAGGTGCACAACAGCCCCAACGTGGAGCGTCTGCATTAACATCTGTGCATACCTTAACATATTCGGAGTGGAATTAACATTTAGGCAGGCATCTTTGCACGCTTGAGGAACATCTCTGGAGCCATCGCCCCTCTAATGATTTCTTAATTATCGTCTCCACATCCGTTCCAGAATTGTATGTGTTGGAGATACACATTTTTAAAAAAGGAATTCACAAATATGCAACACATCAGATGCAGTGGAGGAAAACACAGAGAAGTTATTTTAAGACGGCATAATGGGTTAAGGGAGAAGACACCGAGGGTTCAGATGTTGTGTTTGACTTGGTTCTGCTCTGCTCTTAACCCTCCTGTGACCTTTAGGGTCAATTTGACCCCATTCAATGTTTAATGTCGGTGTTCTTTCGGGTCAATTTGACCCCAGGCTGTTTTTCACTGTGTCAAACATATAAGAAATATCAACTTTTTAATATATTTAAAGGGCTATTTAGGTAGTCAACAAACAAACATAAAGTAGCTCACACTTAAACTTGGAAAACAATATTAATTCTAATAATTTTCTGGAGGTTTTAATTGCTGGGGTCAACTTGACCCCGAGGGTAAAATATGTCAGTAAATGTGAAGGTAACAGGAGGGTTAAACATTGAATGGGGTCAAATTGACCCTAAAGGTCACAGGAGGGTTAAGACTTTAACCCTTTATCAGGCAAGGAACTAAATATGGTAACTTCGGTGATGTCCATTTTCTAGCTAAAAACAATATTTATTATTTTTATTTATTTAAGTCACAACAGTAAAACAGTATTGTTATGTCCTCCAATAAGAATGTAGTGTTGATATTTTGAATTTATTTAAATGAGTATATATACATATAAATGGTAAATGGGTGCTTTTTTTAGGGAATCTAGCAGAATGTCAGCGGCTGTGTAAACAGTTTAAGTTATACAATTCGGGAAAATGTGTTTCCCAAAAATAATTACACATCTCTCATGTGAAGCAAGGAAGGGTCCGCCAGGTGAGTGCAGAACCTGAAAAGCAGATAGCGGATTATAAAATAACTTCTCAGAGCTCGGTAATAAGCTAAATATGCCGTCGTTTAAACAACACACAAAAGGAAAAGTCAAAGACGACACATTGGTGTTGTTTAGTGAGGTAATTATTTCCCTCCAGCTCTTGTTGTCGCTCGGTTTCACACGGAGACCAAAGCCAAAGGCCGGACCGAGAGAACAGGATCTGGCACCCAGCCAGAGATGCTGACAGGCTCCAATGCAACCCATTCTGTCGGGGGTGGATCCTCATGGGCCGGCGATTAAAAAAGAAAGGGACTCGGCTTTGAGCATTACAATAGCTTTGTGTTTATTTATTGTTTTGAGAGTTTCTGGAGGATAATCTTACCACATATACTGCTGCAGTGTGTCCTGTATTGCTTTTTTAATTGTTACCTTCGCATTGAAAATACGGAAGGTTATGTTTTGATCGCCGTGTATTTTTTATTTATTTATTTATTTGTATGCGTGTTATTCGCAGAACTCAAAAATTATTGAACTGAATCGCATGAAATCTGGTGGGATGATTGGTTATTATCCGGGGACCATTTGATTAGATTTTGGGATCAATCGGGTCAAAGGTCAAGGTCAAGGTCATGGAAAGGTCAACATCTTTTTTCTACCATAGCACGATACATTTTTGTCCAATTGGCATGCAACTAATGCCAACATGTTCATAATTCAATGCCCAATCTTGTGATATGCGAAAGTATGCGCTCTACCGAGTGCCCATTCCAGTTTTATGTTTGTTATGGTCTGTCGAAGGAGATGCAAGTTGGCTGTAGAGCTACAACCTGGTACGGTGCGTCAAATGGTGACGTTTACGTTTTAACTGCACACGGTCCCTTTTAAATAAAGATAATAATAAATAACAATAATCTTTGTTTGTAGATTGCTGGAGACTATTACTGACATCCCATGTGATTTAACACGGGACCGTCTTCAAAGCAATCTTTACTATCTATATGGTTTCACATCTCCAACACATTGATGAAGGGCCTGCCTCTCTCTGAGGACTCCCCCCCCCCACCCCTCACACACACACACACACACACACACACACACACACACACACACACACACACACCTGGACCTCAGTGGAACTCCCCTGTCTATATTTCCGCCGCTGCGCTGAAGTAATGGAGTTATTCATCTCAAGAAAAATAAGCTTAGATGTGAATTCCTTTTCTCCAAAACTGGCAGCAATTTGTCGCTTTTTACACGTTTCAGTTTTGAGCCACTGAATTAATCACTAATCCCCCCCCCCCCCCCAGATGAAAGAGACTCGCTTCACTTTGATACCGCGGTCGTTCACACACTGACCACGGGATTCGCGCGGCCCTGATAAGGTAATTAACGGACTATGATAGTGTAATTAAGCAACATGTCAGAATAAAAGGCCGTTGGAGTGTCGCGTCGGTGCGGGCGCCCATCAAAGCCCGTGGCGCCGCTTTTAAAGGCCCGACCGACTGCGTGCAGGACATTTGGGCTCAAAGTATCCGCATGGAAAGAATGAACGCTTGTCAGGCCATTGAGAATCAGCTGACACCGGCTGCAGCAGCATTGTGATGGAAATCGAACGCCTTTCTTTCTTTTTCTTTCTTTTTTTTGGCAATGCAGTTGTATGAAATGGACAGAGATCATATCGAGGGGAACACAGGGCCAGTAACTGACAGCTCCATTGTTAGGGAGCCAAATGGTCTCTCTCTCTCTCCCTCTCTCCCTCTCTCTCTCTCCCTCTCTCTCTCTCTGTCTCAACAGCGTTCGGCTGAGCACTATTTACTACACAACCCTCCCACCTGCAGGACTTGTACACAGAGGGTGCAGACCAGAGCCGGCAGGATCATGAAGGATCCTCACCACCCCAACAACAGACTGTTTCAGCTGCTGCGGTCAGGCAGGCGCCTCCGTAGTCACGCTGCAAGAACAGAGTCAGGCCATCAGGACTGTGAACTCTCACCTCACCCCCCCCCCCACCACACACAACTGCCCCTCTTAGGCACACACACACACACACACTTACTGTAAATATTGTGTTGTTTTGTGTAATAGTGTTGTTGTGTTTTTTTGCACATTCCTGCTGAGCATTGCCACTTTCATTTCACTGCACACCCTGTGTGTGTATGTGACAAATAAAACATCTTGAATCTTGAATCTTGAATCTCTCTCTCTCTCTCTCTCTCTCTCTCTCTCTCTCTCTCTCTCTCTCTCTCTCTCTCTCTCTCTCTCTCTCTCTCTCTCTCTGTCTCAACAGATTTCACTGAATAAAATAGAAGGCGCTCACCTTGCTTTGCTTTACTGAGAATGCGTCTTTGTGTGGCTTGTCGTCGGGCCTGGCGAGGCGCACCCCCCCCCTCCCTCCATACCCCCCCCCCCCCTCCTCCCCCGTCTGTGCGCACTGAACCAGCACAAATTCGGTTTTATTGTATTTGTTTGTTTATTTACTCTTATCTCTTTTTTCCATTTCAGAGGCTTCCTATCAGAGACCTGCAAACCTCAGAAGCCGAGTGGCAGGGGAGCCTCGGGTTTACATTCGCATGCGTGTAAGTGTGTGTGTGAGTGTGTGTGTGTGTGTGTGTGTGTGTGTTTCAGGGGATTGGTGTAAAATTAAAATACAAATAGAAAGGAAACATAGGAATCATCACTTTTGTTATCGCCCGCTCTACGGTTTAGAGCTCCCGCTGTTGACAAACTCCTCCCGGGTGATGAAACTGAAGGCGCTGAAATGTACTCGCGTCATGACTCAGAATATCTTTTAAGTAATATTATAAACACGTGGCGAGGCTGCAACGGGGGTGAAACTCATTTTGGGCATTTGATGAGGAAAAAGACATTCATTGCATCCGACACAGAGTTGTTTAACGTATTTAATTATCTGTAGGATTTACCACCAATCAGCCTTTTGGATCAACCTCATCAGCTTCGATCAGTTTTCATCTTTATCCATATTGGATAACTAAGATATTGTGAATCTTATATTACAAATAAGTCTGGATTCCGCTATCAAGTCTTACAACTTGTAAAATGCACAGCCGGACGAGTTCATGTGGATAAGAACTGGAGGCTGGACCGAGGGGCTGGGAGGCGGAGTTAATTAATCTCTATGGGGCCCGTAATGGGGAACATCGACGGAAAAAATGCACGTATCGTATCAGAATTACTCTGAAAATCAAACATTCTTAGCTTCATGCGCCATTGAATATGCATTAAATATTAAAATCGTCTCCATTTCCATTGTTAAACTTCCCGTGGAGGGGTTTATGTGCTCGCTCGTCATTTGGAGCGTCGATCCATAAAAACCCGACTCGGATCGTGAGAAGTTGAAGAAGACGCGACGTTGAGGCGTCGACTTCTATTTTCAGTCTGCTAAAGTGATTTTTTGTTTTCATTTTATTTTGCGGGAGGAAAACGTTTTCTTCTGAATTCCCAGCGTGTCGGTTTATATGCCGATTATGAAATCTGTACGTAAGATCTACTTTCATCTGGATATACTTGTAAAATCTGTACAATATTGATCCGCTTAATAGAAGCTTTTATATTATTTAACTGAGATCCACTGTTCTACGTATGCGTTCGCCGTATGTCTTTTCATACGTATATGTTGGTGGGCTACCGTTCTGATGACGTTCCCATGTTGTTGTTGTTGTTTTTCGCAAACCAATGAATACAAAATAACCGTATTTTGAAATGTGGAGGAGTGACGCGGTATCAGCATCAACCTGTCAATCACAGTAATCCCGCCCTGAAGCATATCCTGCTTTATGGTCTATTTTACGCTAACTGAAACAATACATTACTAAACTAGAACGGGCACTCGGTAGAGCGCATACCTTCGCATATCACAAGATTGGGCTTTGAATTATGAACATTTTGGCATTAGTTGCATGCCAATTGGATAAAAATTGACCGTGCTATGGTAAAAAGAAGATTTAGACCTTTTCATGACCTTGACATTGACCTTTGACCCGATCGATCCCAAAATCGAATCAAATGGTCCCCGGATAATAACTAATCATCCCACCAAATTTCATCCGATTCGGTTTAATACTTTTTGAGTTATGCGAGTAACACGCATACAAATAAATAAATAAATAAATACACGGCGATCAAAACATAACCTTCCGCATTTTCAATGCGAAGGTAATGAACATCACGCTGTATTGAAGAAGACTTGGAAGGCGATAGAGACCGTGAACTCATGTTTACAATGTTTACTGAGGGAATAAGAGACAAAGACTTCTACACAACCAGACTTATTTAAGCAACTAGTGGTCAGAAGAGAGAATGCACATGTTGACCCTCGCCGTCACGCGTTAACGTAAAGTATAAACTGTCCTCGAGAGTCTACAGCCACACTAGCTCTCACGTGACTAAATGAGGACGTTAGCATGCTAACAGGCACACAGCGACAAAGCTAACGTGCTGTTAGCAGCTATCGTACACTTGCCGTTGTTCAGCATTTTAGTTTAGCATGCTAGCATGCTAGCATTTGCACTGAACATCAAGTACAGCTGAGGCCAAGTGGTATGTCGTTAGTTTTGCAGGTATCATGAAATTACAAAAATGTAAACTAACAATCACTCCATCGGGCCTTTGGTCCAGCAGCTTTATGCCTTTTATGAATGCTTGAGAAGAAGCACTGGGAAGAGAGCCAGGAGGAGAGCTAACGGAGAGCAGAGGCCAGAACCAGAGAGGTGGTTACGCTCCACGCCTGGAGCCACCGGCCATCGCGTCTTAAGAATGGAGCGCAGAGTGTCAGGCTTCTCAAAAGTGAGCCGGCTGACAATAAGACTCCTGAAATCATGTGACAGTCATGCAACCGTAACTTTCCCCTGAGACCATTTTCTAGATATTGTTATGCTTTCATTTCAGAGAGCACTCGGGGTGTGTGTGTGTGTGTGTGTGTGTGTGTGTGTGTGTGTGTGTGTGTGTGTGTGTGTGTGTGTGTGGAGGGGCAGAACAGGACAAAAGGAAGGGCTTTTTTCAAAATGTATCCACATTAACATTATGTCCAACGGCCTGAAACCAAATTACATTTGCTGCCGATGAATGTAAAGACCGGCTGACGCCCGGCAGGCGGAGCACAAAGTTACACTTTTAAACTAGTTTAACTTTAAGGGGATGAAGCTCAAGTTCTCCCCGACGGCAGATCACATGACCTCGTTGTTAGAAGCCAAACGTAGGTCTTCTTCTTCTTCTACTTCTCCTCCTTCTTCTTCTTCTTCTCCTCCTCCTCCTTCTTCTTCTTCTTCTTCTTCTACTCCTCCTCCTCCTTCTTCTTCTTCTC
>NC_079406.1:4008860-4018860 GCF_029220125.1 Pseudoliparis swirei | reverse complement strand
TGACTTACACTCTTATCTGTGTCATACATACACAGCCCACACAAGCCACACGCTATTCCTTATCTGGCTAATTATTAAAGCCAATTACTTATTATACAGAGGAGCTTGAATGCAAAAAACATGGATGGAATTTTCTTTTTTTTACGAGAAGCCAGATGATCTTTTGCATGGGACTCCATTTCAACTTTATATATTTGTATATATTTTTTCGCTACGAGAAGCCAGATGATCTTCTGCATGGGACTCCATTTCAACTTTATATATTTGTATATATTTTTTTGCTACGAGAAGCCAGATGATCTTCTGCATGGGACTCCATTACAACTTTATATATTTTTATTATTTCGACCATTAATGACGTATTTGGGAAAAAGTCAAAATTCTCTGTGGTACCTATTTTGACAGCAATTACAGTGTGCAGACAACTTAAGTTAATTATATTTAAGTAGTACAATAAGGGATTTCCAATCTGTGCACCATACAACGGCCTCGCAGCAGAGAAGAGACAACTTTATTTAAATTACCACACAGACAATCAACATGACTAAACTGATGCGTATAATGATAAGATTAGATTCTTACTGTTTTACTGTTTATATCACTTATATTTTTATATTTTATAATTTTTTTGTGTGCACTTCATCCCTTTGTCGCTGTAAATGTCCCCACTGCGGGACTAATAAAAGGGTTATCTTACACTACCGTTCAAAAGTTTGGGGTCACTTAGAAATGTCTTTATTTTTCAAAGAAAAGCACTGTTTTTTCAATAAAGATAACATTAATCAAAAATACACACTATACATTGTTAATGTGGTAAATGACTATTCTAGGTGGAAACGTCTGGTTTCTAATGAAATATCTCCAGAGGTGTATAGAGGCCCATTTCCATCAACGATCACTCCAGTGTTCTAATGGTACATTGTGTTTGCTAATCGCCTTAGAAGACTAATGTCTGATTAGAAAACCCTTGTGCAATTATGTTAGCACAGCTGAAAACAGTTATGCTGGTGATATAAGCTATACAACTGGCCTTCCTTTGAGCTTGAAGTTTGAAGAACAAAATTAATACTTCAAATATTAATCATTATTTCTAACCTTGTCAATGTCTTGACGATATTTTCTATTCAATTTTCAATTCATTTGATAAATAAAAGTGAGTTTTCATGGAAGACACAAAATTGTCTGGATGACCCCAAACTTTTGAACGGTAGTGTATGTCTTAAGATATTTGAGAGATGAATCCCGGTGGATGTCAAAATTAAAGCACATCACAACAAACAGCGAGAGAGAGAAAGAGGCTCTGGGGGGGGGGGGAACACAGCAGCGCTTATGGGACATCAACAACAACAGAGGGTTATCGAGAAGCGGTGGCTTAAATTTAATTATCACGTCGTCTACGAAGGCCTCCGAGGCTAAAATTACACATCGAGACTTGACACCGAACCGCCAGCCGGATAATAAAAGAATGAGTAACTAAATGAAAAGTTGAGGCAAAAGGATTGATTTTTGAGTTGTAGATTTAAAGGCCCCGACGGCATCCGACTGTCTGGCGTCCATCTGGTCGTTCCAGAGGAAGGTGGGCGTGACGGCAGGTGACTTCTCTCCTGCTCATGGACCGACGGAGGCCCTCGGAGAGAGGAGAGTCCTGATTGGAGTGTAAGGTTACAGGGGATCAGACAGGTGGGAGGAAGGACCTGGAAGTCTGATGTGACAGGGCATCGAGGGCCAATGCTTTGAAGCTAAAGCTGGTGTGAGTTCACATTTTACGGTTTTTTTCTAGTCCCGCTGCGGCACTTTGAACCATTTGAAGACTTTGGAGTCCAAGAATGAGACAACAGAAGATTACAACGCTCCAGTCTGGATGAGGATACTTATAAAAGCACCAGGACCAGAGATAGTGTGACCATTCCTCCCCCTGTGGTTTTATTTGAATGATGTTGCTAACTTCTTAAAGTCGTATTATTGGCATATTAAAGTTTGATTAGCATCATTTTCCCCCCAGAGTTCATGGCGTGATAAATCAGTGACCATCTCAAGGCTGTGGTTAGATGAGTGTTATTGTTGAAAGAATGTCGCATTTGTCTTAATAATGTTTAATAAATGTTTGCATTGTTAATGTGGTAAATGACTATTCTAGGTGGAAACGTCTGGTTTCTAATGAAATATCTCCAGAGGTGTATAGAGGCCCTTTTACAGCAACTATCACTCCAGTGTTCTAATGGTACATTGTGTTTGATCATCGCCTTAGAAGACTAATATCTGATTAGAAAACCCTTGTGCAATTATGTTAGCACAGCTGAAAACAGTTATGCTGGTGATATAAGCTATACAACTGGCCTTCCTTTGAGCTTGAAGTTTGTAGAACAAAATTAATACTTCAAATATTAATCATTATTTCTAACCTTGTCAATGTCTTGACTATATTTTCTATTCAATTTTCAATTCATTTGATAAATAAAAGTGAGTTTTCATGGAAGACACAAAATTGTCTGGATGACCCCAAACTTTTGAACGGTAGTGTAAGTAAACATGTCCATAGTTAGTTTGCCCACGGCCCATAGGGTGAGGGTTGGGTTGGGTTAGGGTTAACCACCTCACCAAATGCTTTCACATTCCCTTTAATTTTTTAAATTACCCCTCAAAAGGTTATTACAAACGTGTGTGTATGCATTCAAACGTGTGTGTCTGTGTGTGTGTGTGTGTGTGTGTGTGCGTGTTCCAGGACGGAACAGAAGCGAAGGTCGGGGCTCTAGGAGGGGTTAATACAATCACCATTACAGCTTCCTGCAGAGGAGGAGAGGGGGAGAGGGAGCCAGACAGAGAAAAGGGTTCTTCTGACATGACAGTGACAAATTGCCTTGTATTTATTCAAATGGTGTAACGTGATCTTTCGTCTGCGTTGTAATGTGTGTCTTCGGTGTTTGACCCGGCTGATGAGGTAGCGCTAACGAGCTTGTAAAGAGGAGAAGGCAAGGTGAGCCGTGGACAATGAAGTCAGCGGACGCTCCACTGACAAGAACAATATGCAAATGTAAACACAGATGTGAAGAAAAGAAAACTTTGATATTAAATCAGTTTATCTCACGGCCCGTTTTTTTAATTTGAATTTAAAGAAACTTTTAAAATATTAGTATACTAGAGATAACTTCTGCTTTTGAATTAGATAATGTATATTAGATATATAAACACATTATAATTTGACCTTCCTTGCTCTCAAGCTTGCAGCAAACTGTGTAATACGCATCTGTCTGCGCCCGTAATCGCCCGTCAACTCCCAAAAGACAAGAGAATATTTTAGGACGCTGATAGACTAAATTGTATATCACTCATTTATATCTTTAATCAGTAATTTTACACAAATATCCTATTTAATTAATATTACTGGGTATATTCCATACTTCCAAAACACGAATATTAACAATATGTATAATTTATAAATATTATTATTGTGATTCTTATATAGTTTTTTGTTGTTGTGGTTTAAGGTGGGGCCAGGCACCTGTGGCCCTCTATTGGCCAGCCGCTACTGATATACATATACAGGACTGTCTCAGAAAATTAGAATATTGTGATGAAGTTCTTTATTTTCTGCAATGCAATTAAAAAAACAAAAATGTCATGCATTCTGGATTAATTACAAATCAACTGAAATATTGCAAGCCTTTTATTCTTTTAATATTGCTGATTATGGCTTACAGCTTAAGAAAACTCAAATATCCTATCTCTAAATATTAGAATATCATGAAAAAGTATACTAGTAGGGTATTAAACAAATCACTTGAATTGTCTAATTAACTCGAAACACCTGCAAGGGTTTCCTGAGCCTTGACAAACACTCAGCTGTTATAAATCTTTTTTTTACTTGGTCTGAGGAAATATTAAAATTTTATGAGATAGGATTTTAGAGTTTTCTTAAGCTGTAAGCCATAATCAGCAATATTAAAAGAATAAAAGGCTTGCAATATTTCAGTTGATTTGTAATGAATCCAGAATGCATGACATTTTTGTTTTTTTAATTGCATTACAGAAAATAAAGAACTTCATCACAATATTCTAATTTTCTGAGACAGTCCTGTATATGTATATATATATATATTAGGGCTGTCAATCGATTTAAAAAAATTAACTAATTAATCGCACATTTTGAAATTGCGATTAATTAATCGCGATTAATCGCGATTAATTGCGATTAATCGCAATTAAAAGTTAAAAGTTAAAAGTTCATTCTTTTTAAAGACCAAACTTCACACAGAGCTGTGTTTTCAAAGAGGCTCCTACATATAAAGTGCCAGCGAGGTATTTAATATCGTGGATGATCAATTGTTTCTTCAGTGAAACATCAGATTAGTAAAAAAAAAAAATATATTGAGACCCCATTGGTCCTGTCATCTTTAACACTGAACACAGCAGAACCAGTGGCCTTGATAACTGACTGACATTCACATATGTCACGTTAACCCTCTGGAGGCTGGGCTCATTTGATACATTTTACAAAAAAAATTAAAATCACCGTTTAACCCTTGTGTTGCCTTCGGGTCATTTTGACCCGAATCAATATTACACCCTCCTGCCGCCTTCGGGTTAATTTGACCCCATTCAATGTTTAATGTCGGTGTTCTTTCGGTAGTCAACAAACAAACATAAAGTGCCTCACACTTAAACTTGGAAAACAATATTAATTCTAATAATTTTCTGGAGGTTTTAATTGCTGGCGTCAAATTGAACCCAAAGGGTAAAATATGTTAGTAAATATAAAGGTAACAGGAGGGTGAAACATTGAATCGGGTCAAAATGACCCAAAGGCGGGGGGAGGGTGTAATATTTAATCGGGTCAAAATGACCCGAAGGCAACACACGGGTTAAATGTGTTTCCCTTCTTTTTAAAGACAAAACTTCACACAGAGCTGTGTTTTCAAAGAGGCTCCTACATATAAAGTGCCAGCGAGGTATTTAATATCGTGGATGATAAATTGTTTCTTCAGTGAAACATCAGATTAGTAAAAAAAAGTATATTGAGACCCCATTGGTCCTGTCATCTTTAACATTGAACAGCAGAACCAGTGGCCTTGGTAACTGACTGACATTCAAATATGTCACGTTAACCCTCTGGAGGCTGGGGGCATTTTATACATTTTACAAAATAAATTAAATTCACCGTTTAAAGTCTTTTGCATGTGACACACCCCCACGTGTTTTACATCAAACATTCCAGAACAATCTCAGCTCTGAAATGAGCCTCATTGTCCTCGCGCCGTGTCCTCTGGTTCTCTGACTGACAGGCTGCTAAATGAGCCTCACCTGTGAGGTGGGAGGTCCTTTGTGATTTACTGAGTGTTCATTGGTTTTTTCCCCCCCGAAATGTTGACAGACAAACGGATTGACCAATCACGTTGAAGGTTTCGTGTGTCGCGTTCTTTCCGCGCCGCGTCACCCGACACGTCTCCCCTTCGTTCCTCTGTGTATCAGAGGGGGAGACGGGAGGAAGGAGGAGCAGGAGGAAACCCGACTGATTCATCCACGAGTTAAACTGATTTCTGCTCCTTATTTTCGCGGAGAAATGATTGTTTTAAAAACGGAAACAGTGTCAAACCGTACAGCCGCGGTTTAAAAAAAAAAAAAAAAAAAAAACTTGCGTTAATTGCGTTAAAATATTTTAGTGCGTTAACGCGGCCAAATTAATCGCATAGATTAACGCGTTAACGCTGACAGCCCTAATATATATATATATATATATATATAAATATATAAATAATAATATATACTGTACAGGACTGTCTCAGAAAATTAGAATATTGTGATAAAGGTCTTTATTTTCTGTAATGCAATTAAAAAAACAAAAATGTCATGCATTCTGGATTCATTACAAATCAACTGAAATATTGCAAGCCTTTTATTCTTTTAATATTGCTGATTATGGCTTACAGCTTAAGAAAACTCTAAAATCCTATCTCATAAAATTAGAATATTTCCTCAGACCAAGTAAAAAAAAAAAATTATAACAGCAAAACAAAATCAAACATTTGAAAATGTCCATTAATGCACTCAGTACTTGGTTGGGAATCCTTTTGCACGGATTACTGCACTGGACAGTTGCAGAGTGGTCCAAAGTCCTCTTTTCAGACGAAAGCAAGTGTTGTATTTCATTTGGAAGTCAAGGCGCCAGAGTCTGGAGAAAGGCTGGAGAGGCGCAAAATCCAAGTTGCTTGAAATCCAGTGTGAAGTTCCCACAGTCAGTGATGGTTTGGGGAGCCATGTCAGCTGCTGGTGTTGGTCCACTGTGTTTCATCAAGTCCAGAGTAAATGCAGCTGTGTACCAAGAGATTTTAGAGCACTACATGCTTCCGTCTGCTGAAAAGCTCTATGGAGATGAGGATTTCATTTTCCAGCATGATCTGGCACCTGCCCACAGTGCCAAAACCACCAGTAACTGGTGTACTGACCATGGCATTACTGTCCTCGATTGGCCTGCCAATTCCACTGACCTGAACCCCATAGAGAATTTGTGGGGTATTATGAAGAAGAAGCTGAAAGACACCAGACCCAACAATGCAAATGAGCTAAAGGCCGCTATTGAAGCATCCTGGGCATCCATAAACCCTCAGCAATGCCACAGGCTGATTGCCTCCATGCCACGCCGCATTGATGCAGTAATCCGTGCAAAAGGATTCCCAACCAAGTACTGAGTGCATTAATGGACATTTTCAAATGTTTGATTTTGTTTTGCTGTTATAATTTTTTTTTTTTACTTGGTCTGAGGAAATATTCTAATTTTATGAGATAGGATTTTAGAGTTTTCTTAAGCTGTAAGCCATAATCAGCAATATTAAAAGAATAAAAGGCTTGCAATATTTCAGTTGATTTGTAATGAATCCAGAATGAATCTTGAATGCATGACATTTTTGTTTTTTTAATTGCATTACAGAAAATAAAGAACTTTATCACAATATTCTAATTTTCTGAGACAGTCCTGTATATATACATATATCTGTATAAATAACATATATATATATACATATATATATATATATGTATATACATATATATTTATAAATATATATATATTTATATATATACAGTATATATATAAAACCAGAAAGAAAAAATATATATATAAAACCAGAAAGTGTCTAAAGAGAGGGGAGAGGAGAGAGGGGCGAGGAGAGAGTGTAGAGGAGAGAGGGGCGAGGAGAGAGGAGTAAGGGGAGAGTGAACACTCTCCCCTCTACACTCTCTCCCATCTACACTTTCCCCTCGACAATCACTCCCATCTACACTCTCCGCTCTACACTCTCTCCTCTCCCCTCTCTCCTCTACACTCTCTCCTCTCCCCTCTCTCCTATCTACACTCTCCCCTCACTCCTCTCTCCTCTCCCCTCTCTCCTATCTACACTCACTCCTCTCCCCTCCCATCTACACTCGCCCCTCTCTCCTCTACACTCTCTCCTCTCCCCTCTCTCCTATCTACACTCTCCCCTCACTCCTCTCCCCTCTACACTCTACACTCTCCCATCTACACTCTCTCCTCTACACCCTCTCATCTACACCCTCCCCTCTCTCCTCTAAAGTCTCCCCTCTCTCCTCTAAAGTCTCCCATCTACACTCTCGCCTCTCGCCTCTCGCTCTCGCTATCTGTTCCTCCCGTTCTCATTCTTGTTACTTTTTCTCTTGTTCTCTCTTCCTGGGCAATTAGACGGAGTGAGAGTCCCCGATGTCTCGTGGCGCTAATCAAACATCTTTTTCTTGTCCATTTAACACTGGGATTAATTTCCTACAAGGTTAATTAAAGAGGCCCATCAGACAGAACTGATTATTGCAAAGGTTACTGTAGCACCGCTGCTCACTGTTTCCCCGCCTGTGTCTGTACACACACACACACACTTAAATGCACATTCCTGTACATACATGCACACCTAGAAGGCCCAAATGGAAAGAGGATTATATTGTAATTCATTTAGAGTTTGTAAATGATCCTTTTTTTACCGTAACCACGGTGACGTGATACTGACCACACAGCGTGTGGACTGAACCTTATTTTCGGATCCAAAAGGACCGACGGACTGCTTGTTTTTATTTTTAGCTCCGGAATAAATACCCCGGTGGAGTTGTGTGATGAAATGTGCGGCGGCTACCGTTTAGCATTTTGGATGCCGGCCTGTAAAATGATGGTTTTGGTTCAACCGCACGTAAAAAGCACGAGGAAGCGTCGACAGTATCATCTGTGTTTGCCTTTTGGTTCCATGTTTCTCTCTTTCTTTTTGGTAGAAAAAAAAGGGAAGAAGCTCCACTCCTGTGTGTCCGACCTCCACTGTTCTTGTTTCTCTTTAGTTATGAATGCTGAATGTTAAAAGTTGTTTTTCCACAATTATTTGAAAACTAAAAGAGAGAGAGAGAACACGTGTTCTCTCGGCAACGCTTTAGATTGTTACGGCTGTAATATCTCATGTACGGTTACTTTTTGAGTCCAATAAAAACGTCTCAAAATGAATTCATTATGGATTTATTTATGTTTACCATTAAACTTTATAAGCTGAACTACGTATTGTCTTATATTAACCAACTTTCTTGCCTTATGATGTGTAATTCATGAATTCACCTTTGACCACCGTACATTTCTTTTTCAATATAAGCTCCCGTGGTGGTCCACCGGGAAGGGGCGGGGCTTAACCTCTCTGGGGCATGCAATAGGTCCAGGTGCAGAACTCCTCTGCTCGGCCCTCGAGGAAAAAACAACTTAAAATAGTCTGTTGCACTTATTCACTGAACATTTGAAGTGTGTACAGATCATCAGTGTGAATTGTTTTCATTCTTTTAATTATTGTTTTTATTATTATTATTATAACCTCTGAAGCTTTTTAATTAACACGTCATAAACTGCCCAAACAGTGTTAAGATGACGTCACGGTGGAGACTCGTAGTCACTGCGCTCGGGCCAAAAATATCCTCTCATAAAACTTGCAGCGTCGGCTTAAATGCGTTGGGCAACGCTCTCTGTTTTTAGTCTGTGTGCTATGAGCTTAGCTAAACGGCTGCCGGCTCTAGCTTCATATTTACTGGACAGACTGTGAATATGAATCCTCTTTTCTAACTCTCACCAAAAAAATGAGTATTCCACATTCCTAAAAGCTAAAAGGCAAAATGGGAAAACGGTACGGGTTGGCAACGCAAAAGAAAAGACCTTTTAAGTTCATTATTTATTTAAAATGTCATCGAAGATTTCCCCCCACCCCCAAGACATATTTTTCCGATGCAGTGTTGTCCGTGCGTCGTGTGTTCACTGCCCTCCTCGTTCACGGCGGACCTGTGAGTCATGTGACCCGAGGAGAACGAGAGCCGCGTCCGCCGCTCGGCAATCACGGAGAACAAAGGTCACCATGACAGGTAGAAACGGGGGAAACATTCGACCGGTTACCATAACAGCAGCGAGTGAGACTGAGGTCAGCCCGTCACGCACACACACACACACACACACACACACACACACACACACACACACACACACACACACACACACACACACACACACACACACACACACACACAGAGTCTCAATTAGCAGAGCCGCAGCCATTTCTCTGAATGCCAGCCTGTTTCTGTTGATGCACAGTGAGAAAGAGCCCTGAGGTGACACCCCCACACAGACAGACACACACACACACACACACAGAGCCACGGTCACACATGTGCAGGTTCATTAGCATGCTAATTGGAGGTGAGGACAGTGTGGTGTGGAGGTGGTGCAGAGCGGCCCCGATGTATTAATCACAGGCTCTGAGACACCAGCTGACTCCCCAACCTGGTTTCCTCGGCAAGCCCCCTCCCCCATCCCCCTCCCCCCTCCCCCATCTCCCTCACCCCTGCACCTCCTTTTCAACCCAGTCTGCCCACCTCCTATACTCTCCCACTGAAGCCGCCCTCTATGATGACTCCCTGCCCAGCTGGTAAAGAGAGCCTCGGTGCACAAGGAGCGCTGTGTTCACAGGTTCATTGAGACCCAACACTG